>NC_092227.1:38196713-38259213 GCF_036320965.1 Panulirus ornatus | reverse complement strand
TTATACCTCTGTAATTTGAGCACTCACTCTTATCCCCTTTGCCTTTGTACAATGGCACTATGCACGCATTCCGCCAATCCTCAGGCACCTCACCATGAGTCATACATACATTAAATAACCTTACCAACCAGTCAACAATACAGTCACCCCCCTTTTTAATAAATTCCACTGCAATACCATCCAAACCTGCTGCCTTGCCGGCTTTCATCTTCCGCAAAGCTTTCACTACCTCTTCTCTGTTTACCAAATCATTTTCCCTAACCCTCTCACTTTGCACACCACCTCGACCAAAACACCCTATATCTGCCACTCTATCATCAAACACATTCAACAAACCTTCAAAATACTCACTCCATCTCCTTCTCACATCACCACTACTTGTTATCACCTCCCCATTTGCGCCCTTCACTGAAGTTCCCATTTGCTCCCTTGTCTTACGCACTTTATTTACCTCCTTCCAGAACATCTTTTTATTCTCCCTAAAATTTAATGATACTCTCTCACCCCAACTCTCATTTGCCCTTTTTTTCACCTCTTGCACCTTTCTCTTGACCTCCTGTCTCTTTCTTTTATACATCTCCCACTCAATTGCATTTTTTCCCTGCAAAAATCGTCCAAATGCCTCTCTCTTCTCTTTCACTAATACTCTTACTTCTTCATCCCACCACTCACTACCCTTTCTAATCAACCCACCTCCCACTCTTCTCATGCCACAAGCATCTTTTGCGCAATCCATCACTGATTCCCTAAATACATCCCATTCCTCCCCCACTCCCCTTACTTCCATTGTTCTCACCTTTTTCCATTCTGTACTCAGTCTCTCCTGGTACTTCCTCACACAGGTCTCCTTCTCAAGCTCACTTACTCTCACCACCCTCTTCACCCCAACATTCACTCTTCTTTTCTGAAAACCCATACAAATCTTCACCTTAGCCTCCACAAGATAATGATCAGACATCCCTCCAGTTGCACCTCTCAGCACATTAACATCCAAAAGTCTCTCTTTCGCACGCCTGTCAATTAACACGTAATCCAATAACGCTCTCTGGCCATCTCTCCTACTTACATAAGTATACTTATGTATATCTCGCTTTTTAAACCAGGTATTCCCAATCATCAGTCCTTTTTCAGCACATAAATCTACAAGCTCTTCACCATTTCCATTTACAACACTGAACACCCCATGTATACCAATTATTCCCTCAACTGCCACATTACTCACCTTTGCATTCAAATCACCCATCACTATAACCCGGTCTCGTGCATCAAAACCACTAACACACTCATTCAGCTGCTCCCAAAACACTTGCCTCTCTTGATCTTTCTTCTCATGCCCAGGTGCATATGCACCAATAATCACCCACCTCTCTCCATCAACTTTCAGTTTTACCCATATTAATCGAGAATTTACTTTCTTACACTCTATCACATACTCCCACAACTCCTGTTTCAGGAGTATTGCTACTCCTTCCCTTGCTCTTGTCCTCTCACTAACCCCTGACTTTACTCCCCAGACATTCCCAAACCACTCTTCCCCTTTACCCTTGAGCTTCGTTTCACTCAGAGCCAAAACATCCAGGTTCCTTTTCTCAAACATACTACCTATATCTCCTTTTTTCACATCTTGGTTACATCCACACACATTTAGGCACCCCACTCTGAGCCTTCGAGGAGGATGAGCACTCCCCGCGTGACTCCTTCTTCTGTTTCCCATTTTAGAAAGTTAATACAAGGAGGTGAGGATTTCTGGCCCCCCGCTCCCGTCCCCTCTAGTCGCTTTCTACGACACGCGAGGAATACGTGGGAAGTATTCTTTCACCCCTATCCCCAGGGATAATATACATATATATATATACATACACACACATACACATACATACGCACATATACACACACACACACATACATATATATACATATGAAAAATGTAAGAAACAATTTAGAAACTGAAACTTCTAGCTTGAAATGAATGAAAAAAATGAATGTCACATAATGGTTCAACCTCTGGCTATGGAAAAAAAGGAAATGTATAATTCATAATATATATATATATATATATATATATATATATATATATATATATATATATATATATATATATATATATATATATATATACATTTTATCTATTCATTTTGCTTTGTCGCTCTCTCCCGCTTTAGCGAGGTATCGCAAGGAAACAGACGAAATAGTGGCCCAACCCTCCCACATACACATGTATGTACATACACGTCCACACACGCACATATACATACCTATACATCTCGATGTATACACATATAAACGCACACAGGTATATATATATATATATATATATATATATATATATATATATATATATATATATATATATATATATATATATATATATATATATATATATATATACATATATATATATTATATATATTTATATATATATATATATATATATATATATATATATATATATATATATATATATACACATGCACTGTCTGCCTTTATTCATTCCATTGCCACCCCGCCACACATGAAATAACAACCCCCTTCCCCTGCGCGAGGTAGCGCTAGGAAAAGACAACAAACGCCACATTCGTTCACACTCAGTCTCTTGCTGTCATCAAGTAATAATGCACCGAAACCACAGCTCCCTTTCCACATCCAGGCCCCACAGAACTTTCCATGGTTTACCCCAGACGCTTCACATGCCCTGGTTCAATCCATTGACAGCACGTCGACCCCGGTTTACCACATAGTTCCAATTCACTCTATTCCTTGCACGCCTTTCACCCTCCTGCATGTTCAGGCCCCGATAACAACAAAATCTTTTTCACTCCATCTTTCCACCTCCAATTTGGTCTCCCACTTCTCCTCGTTCCCTCCAACTCTGACACATGTATCCTCTTGGTCAATCTTTCCTCACTCATTCTCTCCATGTGACCAAACCATTTCAAAACACCCTCTTCTGCTCTTTCAACCACACTCTTTTCATTTCCACACATCTCTCTTACCCTTACATTACTTACTCGATCAAACCACCTCACACCACATATTGTCCTCAAACATCTCGCAACAGCCTCGTAACCGTATAACGTTGTTGGAACCACTATTCCTTCAAACATGCCCATTTTTGCTTTCAGAGATAATGTTCTCGACTTCCACACATTCTTATACGCTCCCAGAACTTTCGCCCCCTCCCCCACCCTATGATTCACTTCCGCTTCCATGCTTCCATCCGCTGACGGATCCACTCCCAGATATCTAAAACACTTTACTTCCTCAAGTTTTTCTCCATTCAAACTTACCTCCCACTTGGCTTGACCCTCAACCCTACTGCACCTAATCACCTTGCTCTTATTCACATTTGCTCTTAACTTTCTTCTTTCTCACACTTTACCAAACTCAGTCACCAGCTTCTGCAGTTTCTCACATGAATCAGCCACCAGCGCTGTATCATGAGCAAACAACAACTGACTCACTGCCCAAGCTCTCTCGTCCCCAAGAGACTGCATACTTGCCTTCACCTCCCTAACAACCCCATCCATAAACAAATTAAACAACCATGGAGACATCACACACCGTTGCCGCAAACTAACATTCACTGAGAACCAATCACTTTCCTCTCTTCTACACGTACACATGCCTTACATCCCCGATAAAAACTTTTCACTGCTTCTAACAACTTGCCTCCCACACCATATATTCTTAATACCTTCCACAGAGCATCTCTATCAACTCTACCATATGCCTCTTCCAGTTTCATAAATGCTACATACAAATCCATTTGCGTTTCTAAGTATTTCTCACATACATTCTTCAAAGCAAACACCTGATCCACACATCCTCTACAACTTCTGAAACCACACTGCTCTTCCCCAATCTGATGCTCTGTATATGCCTTCACACTCTTAATCAATACACTCCCATATAATTTCCCAGGAATACTCAACAAACTTATACCTCTGTAATTTGAGCACTCACTATTATCCCCTTTGCCTTTGTACGATGGCACTATGCAAGCATTCCTCCAATCCTCAGGCACCTCACCATGAGTCATACATACATTAAATAACCTTACCAACCAGTCAACAACACAGTCACCCCCTTTTTTAATAATTTCCATTGCAATACCATCGGAACCCGCTGTCTTGCCGGCTTTCATCTTCCGCAAAGCTTTTACTACCTCTTCTCTGTTTACCAAATCATTTTCAGTAACCCTCTCACTTTGCACACCACCTCGACCAAAACACCCTATATCTGCAACTCTATCATCAATCACATTTAACAAACCTTCAAAATACTCACTCCATCTCCTTCTCACATCACCACTACTTGTTATCACATCCCCATTAGCCCCCTTCAATGAAGTTCCCTTGCCTCAGGAACTTTACTTATCTTCTTCCAAAACAAGTTTTTATTCTCCCAAAAATTTAATGATACTCTCTCAAATCAATTCTCATTTGTCCTCTTTTTCACCTCTTGCACCTTTCTCTTGACCTCCTGCATATTTCTTTCATACATCTCCCACTCATTTGCATTTTTTCCCTCCAAAAATCGTCCAAATGCCTCTCTCTTCTCTTTCACCAATACTCTTACTTCTTCATCCCACCACTCACTACCTTTTCTAATCTGCCCACCTCCCACGCTTCTCATGCCACAAGCATCTTTTGCGCAAGCCATCACTGCTTCCCTAAATACATCCCATTCCTCCACCAATCTCTTTACGTCCTTTGTTCTCATCTTTTTCCATTCTGTACTCAGTCTCTCCTGGTAATTCCTCACACAAGTCTCCTTCCCAAGCTCACTTACTCTCACCACTCTTTTCACTCCAACATTCTCTCTTCTTATCTGAAAGCCTCTACAAATCTTCACCTTCACCTCCACAAGATAATGATCAGACATCCCTCCAGTTACTTCTCTCAGCACATTAACATCCAAAAGTCTCTCTTTCGCGCTCCTATCAATTAACACGTAATCCAATAACCCTCTCTGGCCATTTCTCCTTTCCTGAAAAATACTACCTATCTCTCCTTTCTTCTCATCTTGGTTACATCCACACACATTTAGACATTCCAATCTGAGCCTTCGAGGAGGATGAGCACACCCCGCGTGACTCCTTCTGTTTCCCCTTTTAGAAAGTTAGAATACAATAGGGTAGGGTTTCCAGCCCCCCGCTCCCGTCCCCTTTAGTCGCCTTCTAAGACACGTGAGAAATGCGTGGGTAGTATATACATAAGTATACGTATATGTATATATATATATATATATATATATATATATATATATATATATATATATATATATATATATATATATATATATATATATATATATATATATATATATATATATATATATATATATATATATATATATATATATACTTGCCCCTCTTTCCAAAACTCTTGCATTCACCTCCCTAACAACCCCATCCATAAACAAATTAAACAACCATGGAGACATCACACACCCCTGCCGCAAACCTACATTCACTGAGAACCAATCACTTTCCTCTCTTCCTACACGTACACATGCCTTACATCCTCGATAAAAACTTTTCACTGCTTCTAGCAACTTTCCTCCCACACCATATATTCTTAATACCTTCCACAGAGCATCTCTATCAACTCTATCATATGCCTTCTCCAGATCCATAAATGCTACATACAAATCCATTTGCTTTTCTAAGTATTTCTCACATACATTCTTCAAAGCTAACACCTGATCCACACATCCTCTACCACTTCTGAAACCACACTGCTCTTCCCCAATCTGATGCTCTGTACATGCCTTCACCCTCTCAATCAATACCCTCCCATATAATTTACCAGGAATACTCAACAAACTTATACCTCTGTAATTTGAGCACTCACTCTTATCCCCTTTGCCTTTGTACAATGGCACTATGCACGCATTCCGCCAATCCTCAGGCACCTCACCATGAGTCATACATACAATAAATAACCTTACCAACCAGTGAACAATACAGTCACCCCCTTGTTTGATAAATTCCACTGCAATACCATCCAAACCTGCTGCCTTGCCGGCTTTCATCTTCCGCAAAGCTTTTCCTACCTCTTCTCTGTTTACCAAATCATTTTCCCTAACCCTCTCACTTTGCAGAGCACCTCGACCAAAACACCCTATATCTTCCACTCTATCCTGAAACACATTTCAAACCTTCAAAATACTCACTCCATCTCCTTCTCACATCACCACTACTTGTTATCACCTCCCCATTTGCGCCCTTCACTGAAGCTCCTATTTGCTCCCTTGTCTTACGCACTTTATTTACCTCCTTCCAGAACATCTTTTTATTCTCTCTAAAATTCAATGATACTCTCTCACCCCAAGTCTCATTTGCCCTCTTTTTCACCTCTTGCACCTTTCTCTTGACCTCCTGTCTCTTTCTTTTATACATCTCCCACTCAATTGCATTTTTTCCCTGCAAAAATCGTCCAAATGCCTCTCTCTTCTCTTTCACTAATATAATCTTACTTCTTCATCCCACCACTCACTACCTTTTCTAATCAACCCACGTCCCACGCTTCTCATGCCACAAGCATCTTTTGCACAATCCATCACTGATTCCCTAAATACATCCCATTCCTCCCCCACTCCCCTTACTTCCATTGTTCTCACCTTTTTCCATTCTGTACTCAGACTTTCCGGGGACTTCCTCACACAAGTCTCCTTCCCAAGCTCACTTACTCTCACCACCCTCTTCACCCCAGCATTCACTCTTCTTTTCTGAAAACCCATACAAATCTTCACCTTAGCCTCCACAAGATAATGATCAGACATCCCTCCAGTTGCACCTCTCAGCACATTAACATCCAAAAGTCTCTCTTTCGCGCGCCTGTCAATTAACACGTAATCCAATAACGCTCTCTGGCCATCTCTCCTACTTACATACGTATACTTATGTATATCTCGCTTTTTAAACCAGGTGTTCCCAATCACCAGTCCTTTTTCAGCACATAAATCTACAAGCTCTTCACCATTTCCATTTACAACACTGAACACCCCATGTATACCAATTATTTCCTCAACTGCCACATTACTCACCTTTGCATTCAAATCACCCATCACTATAATCCGGTCTCGTGCATCAAAACCACTAACACACTCATTCAGCTGCTCCCAAAACACTTGCCTCTCATGATCTTTCTTCTCATGCCCAGGTGCATATGCACCAATAATCACCCATCTCTCTCCATCAACTTTCAGTTTTACCCATATTAATCGAGAATTTACTTTCTTACATTCTATCACATACTCCCACAACTCCTGTTTCAGGAGTACTGCTACTCCTTCTCTTGCTCTTGTCCTCTCACTAACCCCTGACTTTACTCCCCAGACATTCCCAAACCACTCTTCCCCTTTACCCTTGAGCTTCGTTTCACTCAGAGCCAAAACATCCAGGTTCTTTTCCTCAAACATACTACCAATCTCTCCTTTTTTCACATCTTGGTTACATCCACACACATTTAGACACCCCAATCTGAGTCTACGAGGAGGATGAGCACTCCCCGCGTGACTCCTTCTGTTTCCCATTTTTTAGAAAGTTAAAAATTACTAGGAGGGGAGGATTTCCGGCCCCCCGCTCCCGTTCCCTCTAGTCGCCTTCTACGACACGTGAGGAATGCGTGGGAAGTATTCTTTCACCCCTATCCCCAGGGATAATATATATATATATATATATATATATATATATATATATATATATATATATATATATATATATATATATATATATATATATATATATATATATACACTTGGGAAGTGAGTCAGTTGTTGTTCGCTGATGATACAGCGCTGGTGGCTGATTCATGTGAGAAACTGCAGAAGCTGGTGACTGAGTTTGGTAAAGTGTGTGAAAGAAGAAAGTTAAGAGCAAATGTGAATAAGAGCAAGGTTATTAGGTACAGTAGGGTTGAGGGTCAAGTCAACTGGGAGGTAAGTTTGAATGGAGAAAAACTGGAGGAAGTAAAGTTTTTTAGATATCTGGGAGTGGATCTGGCAGCGGATGGAACCATGGAAGAGGAAGTGAATCATAGGGTGGGGGAGGGGGCGAAAATCCTGGGAGCCTTGAAGAATGCGTGGAAGTCGAGAACATTATCTCGGAAAGCAAAAATGGGTATGTTTGAAGGAATAGTGGTTCCAAAAATGTTGTATGGTTGCGAGGCGTGGGCTATGGATAGAGTTGTGCGCAGGAGGGTGGATGTGCTGGAAATGAGATGTTTGAGGACAATGTGTGGTGTGAGGTGGTTTGATCGAGTAAGTAATGTAAGGGTAAGAGAGATGTGTGGAAATAAAAAGAGCGTGGTTGAGAGAGCAGAAGAGGGTGTTTTGAAATGGTTTGGGCACATGGAGAGAATGAGTGAGGAAAGATTGACCAAGAGGATATATGTGTCGGAGGTGGAGGGAACGAGGAGAAGTGGGAAACCAAATTGGAGGTGGAAAGATGGAGTGAAAAAGATTTTGTGTGATCGGGGCCTGAACATGCAGGAGGGTGAAAGGAGGGCAAGGAATAGAGTGAATTGGATCGATGTGGTATACCGGGGTGACGTGCTGTCAGTGGATTAAATCAGGGCATGTGAAGCGTCTGGGGTAAACCATGGAAAGTTGTGTGGGGCCTGGATATGGAAAGGGAGCTGTGGTTTCGGGCATTATTGCATGACAGCTAGAGACTGAGTGTGAACGGGAGGGGCCTTTGTTGTCTTCTCCTAGTGCTATCTCGCACACATGAGGGGGGAGGGGGATGGTATTCCATGTGTGGCGAGGTGGCGATGGGAATGAATAAAAGCAGACAGTGTGAATTGTGTACATGGGTATATATGTATGTGTCTGTGTGTGTATATGTATGTGTACATTGAGATGTATAGGTATGTATATTTGCGTGTGTGGACGTGTATGTATATACATTGTGTATGGGGGTGGGTTGTGCCATTTCTTTCGTTTCCTTGCGCTACCTCGCAAACGCGGGAGACAGCGACAAAGCAATATATATACATATATATATATATATATATATATATATATATATATATATATATATGTATATATATATATATATATATATATATATATATATATATATATATATATATATATATATATATATATATATATATATATATATATATATCGATGTGGTATACCGGGGTTGACGTGCTGTCAGTGGATTGAATCAAGGCATGTGAAACGTCTGGGGTAAACCATGGAAAGCTGTGTAGGTATGTATATTTGCGTGTGTGGACGTATGTATATACATGTGTATGGGGGGGGGGGGTGGGCCATTTCTTTCGTCTGTTTCCTTGCGCTACCTCGCAAACGCGGGAGACAGCGACAAAGTATAATGATAATAATAATAATAATAATAATATATATATATATATATATATATATATATATATATATATATATATATATATATATATATATATATATATATATCTATTGCTCTTTCTCTGTCTTTCTGTCTGTCTGTCTGTCTGTCTGTCTCTCTCTCTCTCTCTCTTTCTCTCTCTCTCTCTCAATATATATATATATTTTCCTTTGAATCCACGGGGAAAATGAAAATCGATACGTTCCCAAGTGCACTTTCGTGTAATAATCATATCATCAGAGGAGACACAAAAGAGAAATAGCATTATAGTTGATATACAGCGAAGAGACGTAGCTAGGACGCCATTTGGTAAACATGTGATCATCCATGACAGACAACGGGCCGATTTTAAAATTATTATGTGGGCAAGAAGGTGAATTGTTTACAAATCTTATCAACAATAAAGTTTTCCAATTTATATAGGCCTTCACTAATATCAAGGTTAAATTCTTTTTGTATTCAATGATAGAAGATTTAATTATATTTATTCGTGGTAATGGAGTTAGACTCAATAACTGAGATGGCATTACAATGCATAGTGCCACTGTACAAAGGGAGAGGGGATAAAGGTGAGTGTTCAAGTTACAGAGGCATAAGCTTGTTGAGTATTCCGGGGAAATTTATGGGAGGTTATTAATTGAAAGGGCAAAGGCATTCTCAAAGCAGAAGTGGTAGAGGATGTTTGGATCAGGTATTTGCTTTGAAAAATGTATCGATGAAATCCTTAGAAAAACAGATGGATTTGTGCATAGTATTTATGGATCTGGAGAAGGCATATGATAGGGTAGGCAGAAATGGTTTGTGGAAGGTTTTAAGAGTATATGGTGAGGGAGGTAAGTTGCTAGAAGGAGTGAAAGTTTTTACAATGGATGTAAGGTACATGTACGAGTAGGAAGAGAGTAAAGTGATTTGTTCCCAGTGAATGTCGGCTTGCAGCAGGGGTTCGTGATGTCTTCATTGTTGTTTAATTCGATTATGGATAGTTATGGAGGTGAATGCCAGAATTTTGGAGGGAGGTGCAAGTTTGTAGTCTGTTGTGGATTAGAGGGTATGGGAAACAAGTCAGTTGTTGTACGCTGATGATACAGCGCTGGTTGCTCATTCGGGTGTGAACCTGTAGAAGTTGGTGACTGGTTCTGGTAAAGAGTGTGAAAGAAGAAAGATGAGAGTGAATGTGAATAAAAGGCAAGGTTATTATGTTCGGTAGGGTTGAAGGACGAGTTAATTGGGAGGTAAGTTTGAATGGAGAAAAACTGGAGGAAGTGAAGTGTTTAAGATATCTTGGAGTGGATTTAGCAGCGGATGGAACCATGGAAGCGGAAGTGAGTCACAGGGTTGGTGAGGAGGCGATGGTTCTGGGAGAGATGAGGAGTGTATGGAAGGAGAGAACTTTACCTCGGAGAGCAAAAATGGTTATGTTTGAGGGGATAGTAGTTCCAACGATGTTCTATGGTTGCGAGGCATAGAGTTGTACGGAGGAGGGTGGATGTGTTGGAGGTGAGATGTTTGAGGACAATATGTAGTGCGACGTGGTTTGATCGATTAAGTAATGAACGGGTAAGATAGATGTATGGTAATAAAATGAGTGTGGTTGAGAGAGCAGAAGAGGGTGTGTTGAAATGGTTTGGACACATGGAGAGAATGAGTGAGGAAAGAATGACAAAGGGTATATATGTGTCAGAGGTGGAGGGAAGAAGCGTGAGACGAGACCAAATTGGAGGTGGAAGGATGGAGTGAAAAATATTTTCAGAGATCGGGGCCTTAACATACAGGAGGGTGAAAGGCATGCAAGGGAGAGTGAATTGGAACGTGGTATACCAGGGTCTACGTGCTGTCAAAGGATTGAAAAAGGGCATATATGATATCACCCCACACCTCCCTACAAGCACAGTCCAACACATATACCAAACATCTAAACAGGTATATATGGTTCATGCAACTGAAATATATTGTACCACAAATAAGGACGCTTACTTACTTACGAAATAGACAAAGGAAGATGAAGGTGACCGCTGTTGCAGGAGTTATTTCAACCACTTGACCACAATAGTACAACCCTTGAGCAACATGGCAATGTGAGGTGGTGGTAGTGGTCGTAGTTGTATGAGGCTGGTGGTGAGTTGTGGGTGGTGAAAAAGGTCCTGGTATGGTGGTGAATATGTTTGTGGTGGCGATGGTACTAGTAGCGGTAGGTGGTGGTGGTGGTTGTGGTGGTGGTGACGGTACTAGTGGCGTTAGGTACGGTAGTGTGTGGTGTTGGAAGTGGTGGTGGTAGAGGAGATGGCCCTGGCTGCTGCTGCTGCTGCTGAGGCGCGGCGGTGTCAGTAAGGGCGAGAATCGTGGTTGATCCTGGTTGTACCACTCGACGGTCAATAACAACATCATCAGAAGCCCGGATAGCTCAGTCGGTAGAGCATTAGGCTTTTAACCTAAGGGTCCAGGGTTCAAGTCCCTGTTCGGGCGATGTCTTTATAACTGTTTCCAAGTTTAACAGTCATTAAGAACCTATTCTCTGTGCTTCTGTCCCGTTGAACACATTACAGAGAACTTTATGTATGTTACGGTGGGAACTGGAACTGTAATCAGATGAATACAAAAGCTTCCAACTATTATCTGTTATGAGATTATCATGTGGAAACATCACACAGAAGATTAATGGGTGATGATAATTGTAATACACTTGCAGAGATTTTGTGTATAACTTTTGTTCCTGAGTTATACCAAATGCAGAAAATAGTCAGAAAATATTTTTGACGGTTCACACACAGGGTTTAGAGACAGGATAATTCGAGTGTAAAACATTCTCTCCCTAACTCACAAACAGTAATCACACAGACATACAGGTAGCAGGCAGCAGGCAAACACAGGCCAGGGAAATTACTACTGCTTGGGTTATAGTATGGGTTTGTGACAGCGATCAAATGAGCTAGTGGCTGTCAAGTTCCCCTCTCTGGTCCATGTAGCTGCCATTACTTCTCGCCTCAGTCACACTTCGGTTGCTGGTAATCAATCCACAAACACATACTCTCTCCATCCTACACATTCCACCACATAGTTTGAGTAACATCTGGTGTAAAGAACACATCCAATGTTAGGAATGGCGAGAAGAACACATACATCTTGAGACGTCATCATATGTTCAGTTCCTCTACTTATCTTTCTTCACACACTCCACACGTACTTTATACAAGTGCTTCGCTCAGTGTCTACCCATACCCTATAATTAGGATGCACAAATCTCTTTACTCACAGTCTAACACAGACACACACACTAGACACAGACACAGACAGACAGACACACACACACACACACACACACACATACAAACACGCACACACACATACGAAAGAGACGATATTGCGAGCTTAGAGAGAGAGAGAGAGAGAGAGAGAGAGAGAGAGAGAGAGAGAGAGAGAGAGAGAGAGAGAGAGAGAGAGAGAGAGAGAGAGAGAGAATGTTAAAATGAAACACAGGCTACATAGACCCAAGGTCCATGTGAGGGAATTGGCCTTAACACTACTTATACAAAGTCTTCAGTTCCCATAAAAGCAGTAGAAGAAAAGCTAAGCAAAGCAAAGGCTCTCTCCCAACCCTCCACTGCCTCCGGCACACGCTGGACGGAAAAACTGGTAGAAAAAATAACTTGCAGGAATAATATGCCTGAAGGAAATTTATATAGGAAATTCATTAGGTAGAATGAACATGAATATGTCGTGCGTCCCATCACCAATGGCGTGCATCTCTTCACTTCTTGTTATACAGAAAAAAGTAAGTATAAACTTGAGCTCCAGCCTCTTGATCGACCATGTCTATACCATTCCTGATGTTGAAGAATGATGCAGTAATTCTTAATTGCTCCCTCAAAGCAGGTGACATGAACTAGTTAATGTTATTATGATATTGTATTATGGCAAAGGAGAGACAGTGGTTGAGAAGGTAGCATGATATACCTCTGCGTTATGATGAGTGACAAGTGATGATCATTCCAAACTTTGAATATATTAAGGGTGTTGCTCTGAACAACATATTATGGGAACTTATTCGGTGACCTCAAAGTTTAATCCATTCTCACCCGTCGGTAATGCTGGCGCTACTGTAAAGAAATGTTCAATATCGACGTTGTTGAATTCTTAAAACATTATGATATATTCTATTAATTTGCCCCGGAGACGCCTCATGCTTAAGAAGAACAAGTTTAATTCTCGCAATCTCCTCTCATATGGTCTGTACGCAGGAAGGAATTGATAAAGTTCCACTTCATTGTATTGCCTCCAGTTTAAGAAATTCCTTACTTAGGTTGGGGCCCAAAACTGTACTGCACATTCCAGGTGTGGTCTAACTAAACTTAAGTATAGTGGCAATATAACATCCTAGCTTCTGTACGTAAACCTTCTGTTCATAAATCCTAACATCATGTTTGCTTTCAAGGCAGCTTTATGGCAAAGCTGGGAGACTTTGAAGTTATTGGAGACAGTGACACTAGATCTCTCACACTAGGGGCTTCATTTATCCTGTGGCCCATGAGTTCATAATCAGTTTTTATTTTGGTTCCTACTTGTAACAGCTGATATCTAATGACGCTAAATGGCGTCTGCCATTTATTAGATCATACAACGATTTTACCTAGATCCTCTTGTAATCTTAGCCTATCTTCTTCAGTTAATATGGCATTGCCTATCTTTGTGTCATGTTCAGATTTGGAACTAGGTCATTTAACCGTATGCCAATATCCTTCATATAAGCGATGAAAAGTACTGGTAAACAAGTGGTTGTCTTATACAACCAAATGGCGTCCTAGCTACGTCTCTTCGTTATATATCAACGGATTTATATTTCTTTCTTGTATCGCCCCTGGTGATGTGATTATTATACGAAAGTGCACTTGGGACCTTACCGTGTTTCATTTTCCCCGTGGACTCGTAAGAACATACTTGATCACGCACAAAAAAGATTTTGAATGATCTGGGCCTGAACATGCAGGAGGGTGAAAGGCGTACAAGGAATAGAGTGAATTGGAACGATGTGCTGTACAGGGGTCAACGTGCTGTCAATGGATTGAACCAGGGCATGTGAAGCGTCTGGGGTAAACCATGGAAAGTTCTGTTGGGCCTGGATGTGGAAAGGGAGCTGTGGTTTCGGTGCATTATTACATGACAGCTAGAGAATGAGTGTGAACGAAAGTGGCCTTTGTCGTCTTCTCCTAGCGCTACCTCGCGCACATTTGGAGGGAGGAGGTGGTTATTTCGTGTGTGGCGGGGTGGCGATGGGAATGAATATATATATATACATTTTTTCATTCATTCAAACTATTCGCCATTTCCCGCATTAGCGAGGTAGCGTTAAGAACAGAGGACTGAGCCTTTGAGGGAATACCCTCACCTGGCCCAATTCTCTGTTCCTTCTTTTGAAAAAAAAAAAAAAAAAAAATTGAGAGTGGAGGATTTCCAGCCCCCCGCTCCCTCCCGTTTTAGTCGCCTTCTACGACACGCAGGGAATACGTGGGAAGTATTCTTAATCCCCTATCCCCAGGGATAATATATATACATATATATATATATATATATATATATATATATATATATATATATATATATATATATATATATATATATATATATATATATACATTTATTTATTTATTTTGCTTTGTTGCTGTCTCCCGCGTTAGCGAGGTAGCGCAAGGTTAAACAGACGAAAGAATGGCCCAACCCGCCCACATACTCATGTATAAACATACACGTCCACACACGCAAATATACATACCTATACATCTCAATGTGCACATATATATACACACACAGACATACACAGACATATACATATATGCACATGTACATAATTCATACTGTCTGCCTTTATTTGTTCCCATCGCCACCTCGTCACACATGGAATAACAACCCCCTCCCCCCTAATGTGTGCAAGGTAGCGCTAGGAAAATGACACCAAAGGCCCCATTCGTTCACACTCAGTCTCTAGCTGTCATGTAATAATGCACCGAAACCACAGCTCCCTTTCCACATCCAGGCCCCACACAACTTTCCATGGTTTACCCCAGACGCTTCACATGCCCTGGTTCAATCCATTGACAGCACGTCGACCCCGGTATACCATATCGTTTCAATTCACTCTATTCCTTGCACGCCTTTCACCCTCCTGCGTGTTCAGGCCGCTATCACCAAAAATCTTTTTGCACTCCATCTTTCCACCTCCAATTTGGTCTCTCACTTCTCTTCGTTCCCTCCACCTCTGACACATATATCCTCTTGGTCAATCTTTCCTCACTCATTCTCTCCATGTGACGAAACCATTTAAAAACACCCTCTTCTGCTCTCTCAACCGCACTCTTTTTATTTCCACACATCTCTCTTACCCTTACATTACTTACTCGATCAAACCACCATCACACCACATATTGTCCTCAAACACCTCATTTCCAGCACATCCTCCCTCCTGCGCACAACTCTATCCATAGCCCACGCCTCGCAACCATACAAATTTGTTGGAACCACTATTCCTTCAAACATACCCATTTTTGCTTTCCGAGATAATGTTCTCGACTTCCACACATTCTTCAAGGCTCCCAGAATTTTCGCACCCTCCCCCACCCTATGAGTCACTTCCGCTTCCATGGTGCCATCAGCTGCCAGATCCACTCCCAGATATCTAAAACACTTCACTTCCTCCAGTTTTTCTCCATTCAAACTTACCTCCCAATTGACTTGACCCTCAACCTTACTGTACCTAATAACCTTGCTCTTATTCACATTTACTCTTAACTTTCTTCTTTCACACACTTTACCAAACTCAGTCACCAGCTTCTGCAGTTTCTCACATGAATCAGCCACCAGCGCTGTATCATCAGCGAACAACAACTGACTCACTTCCCAAGCTCTCTCATCCACAACAGATTGCATTCTTGCCCCTCTTTCCAAAACTCTTGCACTCACCTCCCTAACAACCCCATCCATAAACAAATTAAACAACCATGGAGACATCACACACCCCTGCCGCAAACGTACATTCACTGAGAACCAATCACTTTCCTCTCTTCCTACACGTACACATGACTTACATCCTCGATAAAAACTTTTCACTGCTTCTAACAACTTGCCTCCCACACCATATATTCTTAATACCTTCCACAGAGCATCTCTATCAACTCTATCATATGCCTTCTCCAGATCCATAAATGCTGCATACAAATCCATTTGCTTTTCTGAGTATTTCTCACATACATTCTTCAAAGCAAACACCTGATCCACACATCCTCTACCACTTCTGAAACCACACTGCTCTTCCCCAATCTGATGCTCTGTACATGCCTTCACCCTCTCAATCAATACCCTCCCATATAATTTACCAGGAATACTCAACAAACTTATACCTCTGTAATTTGAGCACTCACTCTTATCCTCTTTGCCTTTGTACAATGGCACTGTGCAAGCATTCCGCCAATCCTCAGGCACCTCACCATGAATCATACATACATTAAATAACCTTACCAACCAGTCAACAATACAGTCACCGCCTTTTCTTTTAATAAATTGCACTGCAATACCCTCCAAACCTGCTGCCTTGCCGGCTTTCATCTTCCGCAAAGCTTTTACTACCTCTTCTCTGTTTACCAAATCATTTTCCCTAACCCTCTCACTTTGCACACCACCTCGACCAAAACACCTATATCTACCACTCTATCATCAAACACCTTCAACAAACCTTCCAAATACTCACTCCATCTCCTTCTCACATCACCACTACTTGTTATCATCTCCCCATTAGCCCCCTTCACTGAAGTTTCCATTTGCTCCCTTGTCTTACGCACTTTATTTACCTCCTTCCAGAACATCTTCCTATTTTCTCTGAAATTTAATGATACTCTCTCACCCCAACTCTCATTTGCCCTCTTTTTCACCTCTTGCACCTTTCTCTTGACCTCCTGTCTCTTTCTTTTATACGTCTCCCACTCAACTGCATTTTTTCCCTGCAAAAATCGTCCAAATGCCTCTCTCTTCTCTTTCACTAATAATCTTACCTCTTCATCCCACCACTCACTACCCTTTCTAGTCAACCCACCTCCCATGCTTCTCATGCCACAAGCTTCTTTTGCGCAAGCCATCACTGATTCCCTAAATACATCCCATTCCTCCCGCACTCCCCTTACCTCCTTTGTTCTCATCTTTTTCCATTCTGTACTCAGTCTCTCCTGGTACTTCCTCACACAAGTCTCCTTCCCAAGCTCACTTACTCTCACCACTCTCTTCATCCCAACATTCTCTCTTCTTTTCTGAAAACCACTACAAATCTTCACCTTCGCCTCCATAAGATAATGATCAGACATCCCTCCAGTTGCACCTATCAGCACATTAACATCCAAAAGTCTCTCTTTCGCACGCCTATCAATTAACACGTAATCCAATAACGCTCTTTGGCCATCTCTCCTACTTACATACGTATACTTCTGTATATCTCGCTTTTTAAACCAGGTATTCCCAGTTACCAGTCCTTTTTCAGCACATAAATCTACAAGCTCTTCACCATTTCCATTTACAACACTGAACACCCCATGTATACCAATGATTCCCTCAACTGCCACATTAATCACCTTTGCATTCAAATCACCCATCACTATAATCCGGTCTTGTGCATCAAAACCACTAACACACTCATTCAGTTGCTCCCAAAACACTTGCCTCTCATGATCGTTCTTTTCATGCCCAGGTGCATATGCGCCAATAATCACCCATCTCTCTCCATCAGCTTTCAGTTTTACCCATATCAATCTAGAATTTACTTTCTTACACCCTATCACATACTCCCACAACTCCTGTTTCAGGAGTAGTGCTACTCCTTCCCTTCCTGTTGTCCTCTCACTAACCCCTGACTTTACTCCCTAGACATTCCCAGACCACTCTTCCCCTTTACCCTTGAGCTTCGTTTCACTCAGAGCCAAAACATCCAGGTTCCTTTCCTCAAACATACTACCTATCTCTCCATTTTTCTCATCTTGGTTACATCCACACACATTTAGACACCCCAATCTGAGCCTTCGAGGAGGATTAGCCCTCCCCGCGTGACTCCTCTTCTGTTTCCCCTTTTAGAAAGTTAAAATATATATATATATATATATATATATATATATATATATATATATATATATATATATATATATATATATATATATATTATCCCTGGGGATAGGGGAGAAAGAATACTTCCCACGTATTCCCTGCGTGTCGTAGAAGGCGACTAAAAGGGGAGGGAGCGGGGGGCTGGAAATCCTCCCCTCTCACTTTTTTTTTAATTTTCCAAAAGAGGGAACAGAGAAGGGGCCCAGGTGAGGATATTCCCTCAAGGGCCCAGTCCTCTGTTCTCAACGCTACCTCGCTAATGCGGGAAATGGCGAATAGTATGAAAGAAAGAAAAAGATATATATATATATATATATATATATATATATATATATATATATAATGTGTGTGGATGTAACCAAGAGGTGAAAAAAGGAGAGATAGGTAGTATGTTTGAGGAAAGGAACCTGGATGTTTTGGCTCTGAGTGAAACGAAGCTCAAGGGTAAAGGGGAAGAATGGTTTGGGAATGTCTGGGGAGTAAAGTCAGGGGTTAGTGAGAGGACAAGAGCAAGGGAAGGAGTAGCAATACTCCTGAAACAGGAGTTGTGGGAGTATGTGATAGAATGTAAGAAAGTAAATTCTCGATTAATATGGGTACAACTGAAAGTTGATGGAGAGAGGTGGGTGATTATTGGTGCATATGCACCTGGGCATGAGAAGAAAGATCATGAGAGGCAAGTGTTTTGGGAGCAACTGAATGAGTGTGTTAGTGGTTTTGATGCACGAGACCGGGTTATAGTGATGGGTGATTTGAATGCAAACGTGAGTAATGTGGCAGTTGAGGGAATAATTGGTATACATAGGGTGTTCAGTGTTGTAAATGGAAATGGTGAAGAGCTTGTAGATTTATGTGCTGAAAAAGGACTGATGATTGGGAATACCTGGTTTAAAAAGCGAGATATACATAAGTATACTTATGTAAGTAGGAGAGATGGCCAGAGAGCGTTATTGGATTACGTGTTAATTGACAGGCGTGCGAAAGAGAGACTTTTGGAAGTTAGTGTGCTGAGAGGTGCAACTGGAGGGATGTCTGATCATTATCTTGTGGAGGCTAAGGTGAAGATTTGTATGGGTTTTCGGAAAAGAAGAGTGAATGTTGGGGTGAAGAGGGTGGTGAGAGTAAGTGAGCTTGGGAAGGAGACCTGTGTGAGGAAGTACCAGGAGAGACTGAGTACAGAATGGAAAAAGGTGAGATCAATGGAAGTAAGGGGAGTGGGGGAGGAATGGGATGTATTTAGGGAATCAGTGATGGATTGCGCAAAAGATGCTTGTGGCATGAGAAGAGTGGGAGGTGGGTTGATTAGAAAGGGTAGTGAGTGGTGGGATGAAGAAGTAAGAGTATTAGTGAAAGAGAAGAGAGAGGCATTAGGACGATTTTTGCAGGGAAAAAATGCAATTGAGTGGGAGATGTATAAAAGAAAGAGACAGGAGGTCAAGAGAAAGGTGCAAGAGGTGAAAAAAAGGGCAAATGAGAGTTGGGGTGAGAGAGTATCATTAAATTTTAGGGAGAATAAAAAGATGTTCTGGAAGGAGGTAAATAAAGTGCGTAAGACAAGGGAGCAAATGGGAACTTCAGTGAAGGGCGCAAATGGGGAGGTGATAACAAGTAGTGGTGATGTGAGAAGGAGATGGAGTGAGTATTTTGAAGGTTTGTTGAATGTGTTTGATGATAGAGTGGCAGATATAGGGTGTTTTGGTCGAGGTGGTGTGCAAAGTGAGAGGGTTAGGGAAAATGATTTGGTAAACAGAGAAGAGGTAGTGAAAGCTTTGCGGAAGATGAAAGCCGGCAAGGCAGCAGGTTTGGATGGTATTGCAGTGGAATTTATTAAAAAAGGGGGTGACTGTATTGTTGACTGGTTGGTAAGGTTATTTAATGTATGTATGATTCATGGTGAGGTGCCTGAGGATTGGCGGAATGCGTGCATAGTGCCATTGTACAAAGGCAAAGGGGATAAGAGTGAGTGCTCAAATTACAGAGGTATAAGTTTGTTGAGTATTCCTGGTAAATTATATGGGAGGGTATTGATTGAGAGGGTGAAGGCATGTACAGAGCATCAGATTGGGGAAGAGCAGTGTGGTTTCAGAAGTGGTAGAGGATGTGTGGATCAGGTGTTTGCTTTGAAGAATGTATGTGAGAAATACTTAGAAAAGCAAATGGATTTGTATGTAGCATTTATGGATCTGGAGAAGGCATATGATAGAGTTGATAGAGATGCTCTGTGGAAGGTATTAAGAATATATGGTGTGGGAGGAAAGTTGTTAGAAGCAGTGAAAAGTTTTTATCGAGGATGTAAGGCATGTGTACGTGTAGGAAGAGAGGAAAGTGATTGGTTCTCAGTGAATGTAGGTTTGCGGCAGGGGTGTGTGATGTCTCCATGGTTGTTTAATTTGTTTATGGATGGGGTTGTTAGGGAGGTAAATGCAAGAGTTTTGGAAAGAGGGGCAAGTATGAAGTCTGTTGGGGATGAGAGAGCTTGGGAAGTGAGTCAGTTGTTGTTCGCTGATGATACAGCGCTGGTGGCTGATTCATGTGAGAAACTGCAGAAGCTGGTGACTGAGTTTGGTAAAGTGTGTGGAAGAAGAAAGTTAAGAGTAAATGTGAATAAGAGCAAGGTTATTAGGTACAGTAGGGTTGAGGGTCAAGTCAATTGGGAGGTGAGTTTGAATGGAGAAAAACTGGAGGAAGTGAAGTGTTTTAGATATCTGGGAGTGGATCTGGCAGCGGATGGAACCATGGAAGCGGAAGTGGATCATAGGGTGGGGGAGGGGGCGAAAATTCTGGGGCCTTGAAGAATGTGTGGA
The DNA here is from genome assembly GCF_036320965.1 of Panulirus ornatus. Lineage (NCBI taxonomy): Eukaryota > Metazoa > Arthropoda > Malacostraca > Decapoda > Palinuridae > Panulirus > Panulirus ornatus. The sequence goes on along the minus strand of NC_092227.1, from coordinate 38,237,904 downwards.
AGTCGAGAACATTATCTCGGAAAGCAAAAATGGGTATGTTTGAAGGAATAGTGGTTCCAACAATGTTGTATGGTTGCGAGGCGTGGGCTATGGATAGAGTTGTGCGCAGGAGGATGATGTGCTGGAAATGAGATGTTTGAGGACAATGTGTGGTGTGAGGTGGTTTGATCGAGTGAGTAACGTAAGGGTAAGAGAGATGTGTGGAAATAAAAAGAGCGTGGTTGAGAGAGCAGAAGAGGGTGTTTTGAAGTGGTTTGGGCACATGGAGAGAATGAGTGAGGAAAGATTGACCAAGAGGATATATGTGTCGGAGGTGGAGGGAACGAGGAGAAGAGGGAGACCAAATTGGAGGTGGAAAGATGGAGTGAAAAAGATTTTGTGTGATCGGGGCCTGAACATGCAGGAGGGTGAAAGGAGGGCAAGGAATAGAGTGAATTGGAGCGATGTGGTATACCGGGGTTGACGTGCTGTCAGTGGATTGAATCAAGGCATGTGAAGCGTCTGGGGTAAACCATGGAAAGCTGTGTAGGTATGTATATTTGCGTGTGTGGACGTATGTATATACATGTGTATGGGGGGGGGGGTTGAGCCATTTCTTTCGTCTGTTTCCTTGCGCTACCTCGCAAACGCGGGAGACAGCGACAAAGTATAAGAAAAAAAAAATAATATACATATATGTATATATATATATATATATATATATATATATATATATATATATATATATATATATATATATGTATATATAAATATTTATTTATTTTTTCATTTTGATTTTACGCTCTCTCCCGCGTTAGCGAGGTAGCGCAAGGAAACAGACGAAATAATGGCTCAACCCACCCACATACACATGTATATACATGCACGTCCACACACGCAAATATACATACCTACACATCTGAACGTATACATATATATACACACAGACATATACATATATACACATGTACATAATTCATACTGTCTGCCTTTATTAAATCCCACCGTCACCCCGCCACACATGAAATAACAACCCCCTCCCGCCTCACGTGTGCCAGGTAGGGGATAGGAGAGAAAGAATACTTCCCACGCATGCCTCACTTGTCGTAGAAGGCTACTAAAGGGGACGGGAGCGGGGGGCTAGAAACCCTACCCTCCTTGTATTTTAACTTTCTAAAAGGGGAAACAGGAGAAGGAGTCACGCGGGGAGTGCTCATCCTCATCGAAGGCTCAAATTGGGGTGTCTAGATGTGTTTGGATGTAACCAAGATGAGAAAAAAGGAGAGATTGTTAGTATGTTTGAGGAAAGGAACCTGGATGTTTTGCTCTGAGTGAAACGAAGCTCGAGGGTAAAGGGGAAGAGTGGTTTGGGAATGTCTTGGGAGTAAAGTCAGGGGTTAGTGAGAGGACAAGAGGAAGGGAAGGAGTAGCAGTACTCCTGAAACAGGAGTTGTGGGAGTATGTGATAGAGTGTAAGAAAGTAAACTCTAGATTGCTATAGGTAAAACTGAAAGTGGATAGAGAGAGATGGGTGATTATTGGTCCATATGCACCTGGGCATGAGAAGCAAGATCATGAGAGGCAAGTGTTTTGGGAGCAGCTGAATGAGTGTGTTAGTAGTTTTGATGCACGAGACCGGGTTATAGTGATGGGTGATTTGAATGTAAAGGTGAGTAATGTGGCAGTTGAGGGAGTAATTGGTTTACATGGGGTGTTCAGTGTTGTAAATGGAAATGGTGAAGAGCTTGTAAATCTATGTGCTGAAAAAGGACTGGTGATTGGGAATACGTGGTTTAAAAAGAGAGATATACATGAATATACGTATGTAAGTAGGAGAGATGGCCAGAGAGCCATACTATATTATTTTGCTTTGTCGCTGTCTCCCTCGTTAGCGAGGTAGCGCAAGGAAACAGACGATAGAATGGCCCAACCCACCCACATACACAATTATATACATACACGTCCTTACACTAAGATTACTTTGTACAGGTGAATGAGGGATACCTATTGCCATATCAAATTTTTGAGCATAAATTTCCATTAAATTTGAATACACAGTTTTTATACAAAAGTTTATCATTTCAATGAAAACAGACTTTGGAACAGGTAAATGAATATCATCCAAGACATCAAACAAATATTTTAAATGTCATCAACTGGAACTTTTGTGAAAAGTGAGGAAACATCAAAGCTAACTAGATTGAAATGAAAATTAACATTGATATTGTTAAATTCATTGTCTAAATTTACACTTAAGATATCAAATTCTAATATCATGAACAAAGTAGATTTAGTCAACAAGCTTAACAATATCAATGTTAATTTTGATTTCAATCTAGTTAGCTTTGATGCTTTCTCACTTTTCACAAAAGTTCCAGTTGATGACCTTTTAGAATATTTGTTTGATGTCTTCGATGATATTCATTTACCTGTTCTAAAGTCTGTTTTCATTGAAATGGTAAAATTTTGTATAAAAGACTGTGTATTCAAATTTAATTGAAATTATTATGATACAAAATTTGGTATGGCAATAGGTAACCCTCTTTCACCTGTACTAAGTAATATTTATATGGAATTTTTTGAAACAAAATTACAAAAGGATATCTTTCCTTATAATGTAATTTGATTTAGATATGTAGATGAAGTTTTTTGTGTTTGGCCAACAAATGAAAATTTACAAATATTTCTCCCCTTACCAAACAATTTAGTATCTTCCATCAAATTTACAGTAGAAAATGAAAATAATGGTATGTTACCATTTTCAGATTGCATGATTCATAGGCAAGGAAACAAGTTTAAGTTTAGCATACACTGAAAACCTACCAATGTATGCTCATATATCCATTAGTTTGCATGTCAACATGACACAGTCAAATTATCATTTCAATCTATGTTCCTTAGGGCATTCCGTATTTGCAGTCCAGAGTATATTGATGATGAGTTTGAGAAGATACATTCTATTGGATCTAAGTTAGAATAACCTAGATCTTTCATTGATAATTCCCTTAAGTTAGCAAAGAAATCATTTTATAGAGTTGAGCCCAAACCTCCCATTGACACCAAGAATCTTTTAGTCCTCCCTTTTAATGATAACTTTGCTTTACTTCCCATGTTGCTTAAATCCTTTGATGTGAATGTTGCCTTCAGCAACAATAATACTATAAAGAATATCTTGATCAGGAATTCACCAGAAAATTCTCCTGGGTGCATCTATAAAGTTCCATGTAGAAATTGTAATAAGTTTTATGGTGGGCAGACTGGTAAGGATCTTTCTGTTATACTTAAGCAACATAAAATAGTATAAGAACGGGACAAGAATCAAATGCCTTGTTTAATTACGTTAAAAACTATGATCATTGTATTGACTGGAGTAGTGCCATCTCAGTTATCAACTCTAACTGTATTACAACGAGAAATATCATTATATCTTCTACAATTAAATACACAAAGAGTATATGGAAGGTATTAAGATTATATGGTGTGGGAGGCAAGTTGTTAGAAGCAGTGAAAAGTTTTTATTGAGAATGTAAGGCATCTGTACGAGTAGGAAGAGAGGAAAGTGATTGGTTCTCAGTGAATGTCGGTTTGCGGCAGAGGTGCGTGATGTCTACATGGTTGTTTAATTTGTTTATGGATGGAGTTGTTAGGGAGGTGAATACAAGAGTTTTGGAGAGAGGGGCAAGTCTGCCGTCTATTGTGGATGAGAGAGCTTGGGAAGTGAGTCAGATGTTGTTCGCTGATGATTCAGCGATAGTGGCTGATTCGGATGAGAAACTGCAGAGGCTGGTGACTGAGTTTGGTAAAGTGTGTGAAAGAAGAAAGCTGAGTGTAAATGTGGATAAGAGCAAGGTTATTAGTTACACTAGGGTTGTGGGACAAGTCAGTTGGGAGGTAAATTTGAATGGAGAGAAACTGGAGGAAGTGAAGTGATTTCGATATATGGGAGTGATTTGGCAGCGGATGGAACCATGGAAGCGGAAGTGAGTCACAGGGTGGGGGAGGGGGCGAAACCTCTGGGAGCGTTGAAAAATATATGGGAGGCGAAAATATTATCTTGGAAAGCAAAAATGGGTATGTTTGAAGGAACACTAGTTCCAACAATGTTATATGGTTGCGAGGCGTGGGCTATAGATAGGGTTGTGCAGAGGAGGGTGGATGTGTTAGAAATGAGATGTTTGATGACAATATGTGGTGTGAGGTGGTTTGATCGAGTAAGTAATGAAAGGGTAAGAGAGATGTGTGGTAATAAAAAGAGTGTGGTTGAGAGCAAAAAAGGGTGCATTGAAATGGTTTGGTCACATGGAGAGAATGAGCGAGGGAAGACTGACCAAGAGGATATATTTGTCAGAGGTGGAGGGAACTAGAAGTGGAAGACCAATTGGGGATGGAAGGATGGAGTGAAAAAGATTTTGAGAGATCGGGGCCTGAACATGCAGGAGGGTGAAAGGTGTGCAAGGAATAGAGTGAATTGGAACGATATGGTATACCGTGGTTTACATGCTGTCAATGGATTGAACCAGGGAATGTGAGGCGTCTGGGGTAAACCATGGAAAGTTGTGCGGGGCCTGGATGTGGAAAGGAAGCTGTGGTTTCGGTGCATTGTACATAGCAGCTAGAGAATGAGTGTGAACGAATGTGGTCTTTGTCGTCTTTTCCTAGCGCTATATTGCGCGCATGCGGGGTGAGGGATTGTCATTTCATGTGTGGCGTGGTGGCGACGAGAATGAATAAAGGCAGCAAGTTTGAATTATGTACATGGGTATATAAGTATATGTCTGTGTATGTATATATATGTATACGTTGGAATGTATAGGTATATGCGCGTGTGTGGACGTGTATGTATATACATGTGTATGTGGATGGGTTGGGCCATTGTTTCGTCTGTTTCCTTGCGCTACCTCGCTAACGCGGGAGACAGCGACAAAGTATAATAAAGAATAAGTTAAACAAAGAATTATAATCTTAATATCAGTGATGTTCTATAGAAATTAGATAACTTTATTGCTGATAGAATTTGTAAAATGATAAGTTCATGAACGCTCGTTTTCTGTCTTGGACAATTGCATGTTTACCAAGTGGCGTCCTAGCTTCGTCTCTTCGATGTATATCAACTGACTGTTATATTTCTCTCTTGAGTCTCCCCTGATGATGTGATTATTACACGAAAGTGCACTTGGGAACTTATCATGTTTCCTTTTCCCCGGGGAGTTTTAGGAATATACTTGATCACGCGCAAAATTGTGATCTTTTCCAAAATATATAAATATATATATATATATATACACGAACAAAGTGCATAGGAACGCGCACCTTCATAGAACATACAACCTCCAACAGCCAGGATCGAACCCGGGACCCCTGTGTAACAGGCGAGAATGCTGCTGCTAGGCTATGGGCTTGGCTAATTGGAAATAAGCTATTCGAATACTATGTACTCGAATACCCTTCGTCTCACGTTGGTGAGCAACGGGGTCTACACCGGTTTAGTTCTAGCAATCTCTTGTCATATGGCTTGCAACGGAAATGTGGCGTCAATCTGATTGTTCTTCGTTGCACTGATATCAGTTTAAGAATATCCTTGTTTAAGTGGAAGGCCCGAAACTGCACTGCATATTCGATGAATGGTCTAACTATACCTAGTTATCGTGGCATATCACATCCCTACTTCTGTATGTAAAGTTTCCGTTAATAAATCTTAATATCTTACTTATTTTCTTGACAGCTTCATTAGACAGCTTAGAGAATTTGAAGATGGTGGAGACAGTTGCTTCTAGGTTTCCCACGCTAGGGTGTCGTGTTTCTTGTGGCCCATCGCTATATAATTGAAGTGAGGTTTCCTACTTGTAGCAGCTGACATTTATTGACGTTAAATGGCATTTGCCATTTTTGTAGACCATTCCGCAATTTCATGTAGATCCTCTTGTAATTTTAGCCTAGTTTTTTCTGTTGAAATGGCATTCCCGACCTATGAGTCATCTGCAATATTGGCCAATGAGTTATTTAGCCCTACGTTAATATCGTTAATATAAATGATGAAAAGAGGACGCCCAAGTAGGAATCCCTGAGGGACCCTACTAGTAACGGGTGAAGACGGTGAATATTCACCATTCAATACGAGTCTTTACTTCCTATCACGTAACAAGGCTCCTAAATAATTTCCTCTGCAGCCAGTAATCCCCAAGACCTGGACTTTATGCATCAATCTAACGTTAGCGACTTTGTTGAATGCTTTGTGGGAGTCAAGAAATATCATATCAATTGCTTTTGTTTTGTTGTGAGTATTAAATAATTCCTGGTAATTCTCAAGGAGGTTTGTAAGGTATAATCTGCGACTTCTAAAACTATGCTAGTGGTGGTGATGGTACTAGTGGCGTAGGTACGGTAGTGTGTGGTGTTGGTGGTGGTGGTGGTAATGATGGCAGAGGAGATGGCCCTGGCTGCTGCTGCTGCTGCTGGCGCTGCGGTGTCAGTAAGGGCGAGAATCGTGGTTGATCCTGGTTGTACCACTCGACGGTCAATAACAACATCATCAGAAGCCCGGATAGCTCAGTCGGTAGAGCATTAGGCTTTTAACCTAAGGGTCCAGGGTTCAAGTCCCTGTTCGGGCGATATTTTTGTAACTGTTTCTGAAATCCAACAGCCAGAAGGAATCCATTAGTAGAAAGTCTGTCCTTTTAAAGACTATCATAAATTTTTTCGTATACTTCACGGTGGGAAATGGGTTATAATCTCTAATTATTGTCTGTAACGAGAAAATTGTTTAAGGAATATCGGAAGAAATTGATGGGTGGTGATCTTTGTAAAACACTTGCAGAGATTTTGTGTATAATTTTTGCTCCTTAGTTGTGCCAAATGATGAAAATAGTTGGAGAAAGTCTTTTGACGGCTCACCTACTGAACACATAGACACACGCAGGGTTAAAAGACAGGATAATCCGAGTGTAATACACTGTACGTAATACACAAACAGTAATCACATAGATATACAGGTGGTAGGCAACCACAGACCAGGGAGATTACTGCCACCTGGGTTATCGTATGGTTTTGTGACAGTGATCCAATGAGCTAACGGCTGTCAAGTGTCCCTCTCTGGTCCAGGTAGCTGCCTTTCATTTCCACCTCAATCACGCTCTGGTTGCTGGCAATCAGTCCATAAACACACGCTCTCTCCATCTCACACACTCCATTATATAGCTTGAGATAAACATATGGCGAAAAGAACAGAGATATGTTAGGAATGTTGAGAAGAACACATACATCTAGAGACGTCATCAGTGGGTAAATTCTTCCACTGATCTTTCCTCTTACACTCTACACATACTCTATACAAGTGCTTCGCTCATACCCCACAATTAGTATGTACAAATTTCATTAATCATTGTCCAATACACGCTCAGATACAAAAAGATACGGTAGTTCTTAACTTATTCAGATAGATAGATAGATAGATAGATAGGAAGAGAGAGAGAGAGAGAGAGAGAGAGAGAGAGAGAGAGAGAGAGAGAGAGAGAGAGAGAGAGAGAGAGAGAGAGAGAGAGAGAGAGAGAGAGTTACAGGAATACACATATCACATATAACGAAGGTTGAAGATGAGGGGATTGGCCATAACGCTACTTAAACAAAACCTGCAGTTCCCATAAAAGCAGTGGAAAAAAAACTATAGCAAAGCAAAGGTTATCTCCCCACCCTGTACTCCCTCCAGTACACGTCGGACGGAAAAGAGGTAAAGAAAATACCTTGCAAGATGAATATACCCGTAGGAAGTTTTTATAGGAAAGTCACAAGGAAGAATATACATGAATACGTTATGAATCCCATCAACAATGACATGCATCTCTTCAATGTTTGTTGTAAACACAGTAGACGGGATAAACGTGAGCTCCAACCTCTCGCCTATCCATGCCTAAATTATACCTGATGTCGCTGAATGCTACAATGTTTCTTACTTGGCTTTCTAAAGCAGGAGACATGTGTTGATATATATTGGTATGACACCGAATGGCCAGGGAGATTATTGGTTGAGAAGGTAGCATGATATACCACTGCGTTATAATGAGTGATTAAATGAATTATTCAATATCAGAGAGTGACAAGTGATGAACAAACCTAATTCTGAAGATATTATGGGTGTTGTTCTGAACAACATTTATCTGAGATCTTATTCAATGCATCAGTAATGTCAATGGGGGAAAAAAATATTTCTTACTTTCCAGATTAACTCTGTGGCCTCTACGTTTTAATCCATTTCCTCTCGCCAGCAATGCTGGGGCGACTGTAAAGACATGTTCAATATCGACGTTGCTGAGTCTTTTAAGCATTTCTAAAACATTATCAATTTGTTCCAGTGACGCCCATTGCTACGCAAAGATGGAGTCAATCTAAGTGCTCTTCGCTGCGCTACTTTCAGTTCAAAAGTATCCTTGTTTGAGCGGATGGCCCAAAACTGCACTGCATATTCGATGTGTGGTTTTACTAGACCTAGCTATCGTGGCATATCACATCCTTGCTTTTGTATGTAAAGTTTCCATTAATAAATCTTAACATCCTATTTGTTTTCCTGGCAGTTTTATCCGACAGCTTAGAGAGTTTGAAGATGGTGGAAACAGTTACCTCTAGGTTTCTCACACTAGGAGTGTCCTATTTCTTGTGGCCCATCATTATATAATTGAACTGAGGTTTCCTACTTGTAGCAGCTGACATTTATTGACGTTAAATGGCATTTGCCAATTCCTTAGACCATTCGGCAATCACATGTAGATCCACTTGTAATCTTTGTCTCCTTTCTTCAATTAATATGGCATTGCCGACCTTTGTCATCTGCAATTTTGGCTAATAAGTTATTTAGGCCTACTTCAATATCGTTAACATAAATGATGAAAAGAGTACGACCAAGTAGGAATCCCTGAGGGACCTTACTAGTAACGGGTGAAGACGGTGAATATTCACCATTCATTACGACACTTTACCTCCTATCACGTAACAAGACTCATATATCATTTCCTATGTAATCAGTCATCCCCCAGGTTCTGGACATAATGCATCAATTTAATGTTAAGGACTTTGTCGAATGTTCTGTAGGAGTCCAGAAATGTTATATCAATTGCTTTTATCTTGTCGTGGGTATTGAGTGATAAATGATAAGATTACAAGGAGGTTTGTTTGTAAGGCATAATCTGCGACTTCTAAAACTATACTTTTGGTTGTGATGGTACTAGTGGCGTAGGTACGGTAGTGTGTGGTGTTGGAGGAGGTGGTGGTGGTAGTGGTGGTGATGGTATTAGTGGCGTAGGTACGGTAGTGTGTGGTGTTGGAGGTGGTGGTGGTGGCAGTGGTGGCAGAGGAGATGGTCCTGGGTTCTGCTGCTGCAGCTGTGGCGCGGCGGTGTCAGTAAGGGTGAGAATCGTGGTTGATCCTGGTTGTACCGCTCGACGGTCAATAACAACATCATCAGAAGCCCGGATAGCTCAGTCGGTAGAGCATTAGGCTTTTAACCTAAGGGTCCAGGGTTCAAGTCCCTGTTCGGGTGATATCTTTATAACTGTTTCTAAGTCCAATAGCAAATTGAGCCTATTTGTAAGAAGTCTGTCCTGTTCAAGACTACAAAAATCGTTTTCTATATGTTACGGCGAGAACAAGAACTGTAAGCAGATAGATACAAAAATAGATTATAACCTTTAATTATTTTCTGTAATGAAAAAAATCTGTTAAAGATATTACACAGAAAGTTGATGGGTTATATCTGAAATACACCTGCTGAGATTTTGTGTCTAACTTTCGTTCCTGAGTTATAACAAATGCTGAAAATAGTCAAAGTCTTTCTAAGACACGAGGTTAAGAGACAAGATAATCCGAGTGTAAAACACTCTCCGTAACACGTTAACAGTGATCACATACACGTACAGGTAGTAGGTGGTAGGCAAGCACAGACCATGGAGATTACTACGGCCTGGGTTATCTTATGTGTTTGTGACAGCGATCTAGTGAGCTAGTGGTTGTCAAGTTCCCCTTCCTAGTCCAAGTAGGTGCCTTTCCTTTCCACCTCAATCACGCTTTTGTTGCTGGCGATCATTCTACAAACACACGCTTTCTATGTCTTACACACTCCATTACATAGATTGAGTAACATCTGATGAAAAGAACAGAGCTATGTCAGGAATGGCACAATGACCACATACATTTTAAAACGTCATCAACCCACATGCCAAATAGAGAGAGAGAGAGAGAGAGAGAGAGAGAGAGAGAGAGAGAGAGAGAGAGAGAGAGAGAGAGAGAGAGAGAGAGAGAGAGAGAGAGAGAGAGAGAGAGAGTGAGTTACACAGAAACATATATCATATTTACCAAAATGAGAAAGTTAGCCTTAACGCTACCTAAACAAAAAGTGTAGTTCCCTTAAAGGCAGTAGAAGAAAACTATAGCAAAGCAAAGCTTATCTCCCACCAGCTCCGGCACACGCTGGATGGAGAAGAGGTAAAGATAATACCTTGCAGAATGAACATGCCTGAAGGAGATCTTTATAGGGAAATTAATAAGGCAGAATGAATATGAATACGTTATGCATCCCATCACCAACGACATCCATCGCTTCATTGTATTTCATAAAGACAATAGTAAGGATAAACTTGTCCAACCTCTCGAATTACGATGCCTAAATTATTCCTGATGTCGAAGAATGCTACAATGATTTTTACCTTTTCAAAGCAGGTGCCATGTTATGATACCGAGGTATGGCCAGAGAGGTCTCAGTGGTTGAGAAGGTAGCATGACATACCTCTGCGTTATGATGAGTGATTGAAGGAATCATTCAATACAAGTGAGTGAGAGGTTATGATCAAGCTTAATTCTGAAGATATTAAGTGTGTTGCTCTGAACGAACGTTATCTGAGAGTTTATTCCATGCATTAATAACGTAGCTGGTAATGAAGATATTTCGTATAGTCCAAATTAACTCGGTGACCTCTAAGTTTTTATCCATTTTCTATCGTCAGGTGATTCTGGCGCTACTGTAAAGACATGTTCAATATCGACGTTGTTGAGTCCTGCAAGCATTTATAAAACGCTATTAACTTGCCCTGGAGGCACCCATTGCTTAGGGAGAATAAGTCTGATTCTAGCAATATCTCTCCTCATATGGTCTGCTACGCAGCGATGGATTCAATGTAATTTCTCTTCGCTGAGCTACATTCAATTTAAGAATATACTTGTTAAAGTGGAAGGAGGGAAACTGAACTGCATAATCGATGTGTGGTCTTAATAGCCCTAGGTATCGTGACATATCACATCTTTGTATGTAAAGTTTCCATCAATAAATCTTGATATCCAACTTGCTTTCTTGGCAGCTTCATTAGATAGCTCATAGAATTTGAAGTTGGAAACAGTTACATCTAGATTTCCCACACTACGAGTGTCCTTTTTCTTGTGGCCCAGCATTTCATAGTCAAAATTTTTGTTCAGGTTTCCTACTTGTAGCAGCTGACGTTTATTGACGTTAAATGGCATTTATAATTTTTTCTGACCCTTCGGTAACTTCATCTAGATCCTTTTGTAATCTTAGCCAACTTTCTTGTTAAAATGAAATTGCCATTTATATAAATTAACGATTTATATTATCGTTAATATAAATGATGAAGAGAGTACGCCTAAGTAAGAATCAGTGAGGGAAACTATTAGTAACGGGTGAAGACGGTGAATATTCACCATTCATTACGAGTCTTTACCTCCTGTCACGTAAGAAGAGTCATGTATAATTTCATCGGCAGCCAGTAATCCTCAAGACCTGGACTTTATGCACCAATTTAATGTTGGGGACCCTGTCGAATGTTTTGTTGGAATTCAGAAATATCATATCAATTGCTTTTGTCTTGTTGTGAGTATTGAATATTCATTATAAATTTCAAGGAGGTTTGTAAGGCATAATCTGCGACTTCTAAAACTTTGCTTGTGGTTGTGATGGTACTAGTGGCGTAGGTACGGTAGTGTGTGGTGTTGGAGGTGGTGGGGGTATTGGTGGTAGAGGAGATGGCCCTGACTTCTGCTGATGCTGCTGCGGCGCGGCGGTGTCAGTAAGGGTGAGAATCGTGGTTGATCCTGGTTGTACCACTCGACGGTCAATAACAACATCATCAGAAGCCCGGATAGCTCAGTCGGTAGAGCATTAGGCTTTTAACCTAAGGGTCCAGGGTTCAAGTCCCTGTTCGGGCGATGTCTTTATAACTGTTTCCAAGTTAAACAGTCAATTGAACCTATTTGTAGAAAGTCTGTCCTGATAAAGAATTTATAAAATTTCTTTTTGTATACGTTACGGTGGAAACAGGAGTTGTAAGCAGATAAATACAATATGAATCATAACCTCTGATCATTGTCTGTAATGAGAAAATTCTGTAAAGAATATGACACAGATAGATGATGATTGATATTTGTAGTACTCTTGCAGGGATTTTGCGTATACATTTTCTTCCTGAGTTATACCAAATGATGAAGATTGTTGGAGTAAGTCTTTTGAGGGTTCACCTACTGAACACATTGACACATAAGGTTGACAGGATAATCCGAGTGTAAAACACTTTCTCTGTAACACACAAACAGTAACCACATAGATATACAGGTGGTAGGTGGTAGGCTACCACACACCAGGGAGATTACTACCGCCTGGGTTATTATATGAGGTTATGACAGCGATCCTATGAGCTAGTGGCTGTCAAGTTCCCCTCCCAGGTCCAGGTATCTGCCTTTCCTTATCACCTCAACCACACTTGGGTTGCTGACGATCAGTCCACAAACACACGCTCTCTCCGTCTTACACACTCCTCCGTATAGATTGAGTAACATTTGGTGAAAAGAACAGAGATATGTTAGGAAAGTCAGGAGGAGCACTTTCATCTTGAGACATCACCATTTGTTCAGTTCCTCTACTTATCTTTCTTCTCACACTCCACACATATTTTATACAAGTGATTCGCTCAGTGTTTGCCTATACCCTATAATTAGTATGTACAAATTTCTTTAGTCACTGCCTAATACAAGCACAAACAAAAAAGACAAGGAAGTGCTTGATTACTCAGAGAGAGAGAGAGAGAGAGAGAGAGAGAGAGAGAGAGAGAGAGAGAGAGAGAGAGAGAGAGAGAGAGAGAGAGAGAGAGAGAGAGAGTTACATAGAAACATATATATACCAAAATGAGAAGGTTAGCCTTAACTCTACCTAAACAAAAGGTGTAGTTCCCTTAAAAGCAGTAGAAGAAAACTACAGCAAAACAAAGGTTATCTCCCCATGCTACATTACCTGCAGAATACACATATCATATACACTCAAGGTTCAAGATGAGGGGGATAGCCTTAACACTACCCGAACAAAATGTGCAGTTCCCCTCAGTGGAAGAAAACTATAGCAAATAACCCTATACTCCCTGTGACACACGCCGGACGGAAGAGAGGTAAAGAAAATACCTTGCAGGATGAATAAGCCTGAAGAATGTTTTTTGTAGGAGAGTCACATACACAGAAATATACATGTGTATACCTATACATTTTCATACTCGCTAGGCTTCATCCATTCCTAGCGCTACCCCACCCCACAGGAAACAGTATTGCTAACTCCTGCTTAAGCGAGGCAGCGCCAGGAAAACAGACATAAAAGGCCACATTCTTTCACACTCAGTCTCTAGTTGTCATGTATAATGCACCGAAACCACAGCTCCCTATCCACATCCAGGCCCCACAGAACTTTTCATGGTTTACCTCAGACGTTTCACACGCCCTAGTTCAGTCTATTAACAGCGCGTCGACCCCGATATATCACATCGTTCGAATTCACTCTGTTCCTTGCACGCCTCTCACTCTCCTGTATGTTCAGGCCGCGATCGCTTAAAATCTTTTTCACTCCATCCTTCCCCCTCCAATTTGGTCTCCCGCTGCTCCTTGTTCCCTCCACCTCTGACACACATATAGTCTTCGTCAATCTTTCCTCACTCATTCTCTCCATACGTCCAAACCATTTCAACACACCCTGTTCTGCACTCTCACCCACCCTCTGTATATTTCCACACATCTCTCTTACCCTTTCATTACTTAGTCGATCAAACCACCTCACACATAATATTGTCTTCAAGCATTTCATTTCCAACGCATCCACCCTCCTTTGTACAGCCCTATCTATAGCCCATGCCTCGCAACCACACAGTACTGTTGGAACTACAATTCCTTCAAACATACCTATTTTTGCTCTCCGAGATAACGTTCTCTCCTTCCACTCATTCTTCATTACTGCAAGAACCTGACTCACTACCGCTTTCATGGTTCCGTCTGCTGCTGAGTCCACTCCCAGATATGTAAAACACTTTACCTCCTCCAATTCTTTCCATTCAAACTTACATCCCTATTTATTGTCTCTCAAACCTACTGAGCTTTTCACACACTTTTCCAAACTCAGTCACCAACTTCTGCAGTTTCTCACTCAAATCAGCCACCAGAGCTGTATCATCGACGAATAACAACTGACTCACTTCCCAGGCCATCTCATCCCCGACAGACCACATACTTGCTTCTCTCTCCAAAACTCTTGCATTTACCTTCCTAACCACCTCATCCATACACAAATTAAACAATCATGGGGACATCACGCACCCCTGCCGCAGACCGATATTCACTGGGAACCAATCACTCTTCTCTGTTCCCACTCGTACACCATGCCATACATCCTTGGTAAAAACATTTCATTGCTTACGACCTTCGAGAAAACTTGTGCATCAACCCTGTCATATGCCTTCTCCAGATCCATATATGCTACAAACAAATTCATCTGTTTTTCTAAGTATTTCTCACACTCATTCTTCCGAAAACACACTGCTCTTCCCCAATATTATGCTTTGTACATGCCTTTACCCTCTCAATCATTACCCTCTCATATAACTTCCCAGAAATACGCAACAGACTTATGCCTCTGTAGTTTGAACACACACCTTTTTACCCTTTGCCTTTGTCCAATAGCACTAGAAATGCATTCCGCCAATCCTCAGACACTTCACCATGATCCATACATACAGTGAGTATCCTTACTGACCAATCAACAACAGTCACCCCTTTCTTGATAAATTCTACTGCAATGCCATCCAAACCCGCCGCCTTGCCAGATTTGATTTTCCGCAAAGCTTTCACTCCCTCTTTTCTCTTAGCCTAACTATTCTCCCTGACCTCACTTCGCACACCACCTCGACCAAAATACCCTACATCTGCCACTCTATTATCAAACACGCTCAAAAAAACCTTCAAAATATTCGCTCCATCTCCTTCTCACTTCATCACTACCTGTTATTACTTTCCTAGTTGCCCCTTTTACCGATGTTCCAATTTGATCTCTTGTCTAATGCGCGTTATTTACCTCCCTCCAAAAATCTGTTATTCTCTTTAAAGTACAATGATACTGTCTCGCCCCAACTCGAATTTGCCCTCTTTTTCAACCCTTGCAGTTTCTCTTGACCTCCTGCCACTTTCTTTTATACATGTCTCAGTCATTTGCACTCCTTCCTTATATGTATCGTTCAAACGCCTCTCTTTTCTTTCACTAAGAACTTTACTTCTTCATCCTACTACTCACTACCCTTTCTAATCTGCCCACCTCTCACCTTTCTCATGCTACATGCATCATTTGCACATGCCATCACTGCTTCCCTAAATACATCCCGTTCCTCATCCACTCCTCTCACGTCATTTGCTCTCATCTTTTGCCATGATACACCCAATCTCTCCTGGTACTTTCTCACACAAGTCTCTTTACCACTTATTTTTGAAAACCTCGACAAATCTTCGCCTTCGCCTCCACATGATAGTAATCAGGCATCTCTCCAGCCGCTCCTGTCATCCCATTGACATCCAAAAGTCTCTTTTACACGCCTATCAAATAGCACGTGATCCAATAATGCCCTTTGACCATCTCTGCTACTCACATACGTATACTTATGTATATATCTCTCTTTTTAAACCAGGTATTTCCAATCACCAGTCTTTTATCAGCAAACAAATCCACAAGCTCTTCACCATTTCCATTCACAACACTCAATACCCCATGCACACCAATCATACCCTCAACTACCAAATCAATCACCTTCGCATTCAAATCACCCATCACAAAAAAAATGGTCTCGTGCATCAAAGCTGCTGACACACTCACTCAGTTGCTCCCAAATCACTTGCCTCTCATGGTCTTTCTTCGCATAAGCACCAATGATCACCTATCTCTCTCCATCCACTTTCAGTTTTACCCATATCTATCTGGAATTTACTTTCTTACACTCTATCACATATTCTCACAAGTCCTGTTTCAGTAGTGCTACTCCTTTCTTAGCTCTTGTCCTCTCACCAACCCCTGACTTTACTCCCAAGACTTTTCCAACCAATCTTCCCCTTTACCCCTTGAGCTTCGTTTCACTCAGAGCCAGAACATCCAGGTTTCTTTCCTCAAAAAACTACCTGTCTCTCCTTTCTTCTTATCTTTGTTGCATCCACATACATTAAGACACTCCAATCTGACCCTTGGAGGAGGATGAGCACTCCCCGCTTGACTGTTTCATCTGTTTCCCCTTTTAGAAATTGAGATACAAAAAGGGGAGGGTTTCCAGCCTCCCAACTGCCCCCTTCATTCGCCCTCTACGATACACTGGGAATACGTGAAAAGCATTTTTTCTCCTCTATCCCCAAGGATAGTGGAGAAAGTTTGAAGGGAGAAAAATTTTAGCAAGTAAAGTGTTTTAGATATCTGGGAGTTGAATTGGCAGCTAATGGAACCATAGAAACGGAAGTGAATCACAGGGTGGGGAAGGGGGCGAACGTTCTGGGAGAGAAGAAAAATGTATGAAAGGAGAGAACGTTATCTTGCAGAGCAAAAATGGGTATGTTTAAAGAAATAGTTACAACAATATTATATGGTTGCGAGGTAAAGGCAATAATTAGGGTTGTACGGAGGAGGGTGGATGTGTTGGAAATGAAATGATTGACGACAGTACGTGGTGTGAGGTGGGTTGATCGAAGTAACGAAAGGGTAAGAGAGATATGTGGAGATGAAAAGAGTGGTTGAGAGGGCAAAGGCAGCTGTGTTGAAATGGTTCGGACATATGGAGAGAATGAGCGAGGAAAGATTGACAAAGAGTATTGGAAGGATTGAGTGAAAAAGATTTTGAGCGATAAGAGCCTAAGCATACAGGAGGGTAAGAGGCGCACAAGGAATAGAGTGAATTGGAACGATGTGGTATACCGGGGTCGACTTGCTGTCAATGAAATGAGCCAAGGCATGTGAAACGCCTGGGGTAAGCCATGGAAAGGTGTCTTAGGCCTGGATGTGGTTTTTTTGTCCGTTTTCTTGGCGCTACCTCGCTGGAGCAGGGGTAGCGATGATGTTTCCTGCGTGGTAAGGTTGCCCCAGGAACAGATGAAGGTAAGCAAGTATGAATATGTGAATGTGTATATAATCATATGACTATATATAAATGTGTATATATATTTATATGACTGCGTAAGAAAAGAGAACAAATGGGAATATCGGTGAACGGGGCAGATGGGGAGGTAATAACAAGTTGTGGTGAAGTGAATGGGAGATGGAATGAGTAATTTGAAGGTTTGCTGAATGTGTTTGATGATAGAGTGGCAGATATAGGATGTTTTGGTCGAGGTGGTGTGCGAAGTGAGAGAGTCAGGGAGAATGATTTGGTAAACATGGAAGAGGTAGTGAGAGCTTTGCGGAAGATGAAAGCCGGCAAGGCGGCGGGCTTGGATGGTATTGCTGTGGAATCTATTAAAAAAGGGGGTAACTGTGTTGTTGACTGGTTGGTGAGGATATTCAATGTATGTATGGTTCATGGTGAAGTGCCTGAGGATTGGGAGGAAGCATGCATAGAGCCATTGTACAAAGGCAAAGGGGATAAAGGTGAGTGTTCAAATTACAGAGGTGTAAGTTTGTTGAGCATTTCTGGGAAATCATATGGGAGGGTATTAATTGAGAGGATGAAGGCATGTACAGAGCATCAGATTGGGGGAGAGCAGTGTGGTTTTAGAAGTGGTAGAGGTTGTATGGATCAGATGATTGCTTTGAAGAATGTATGAGGGAAATGCTTAGAAAAACAGATGGATTTGTATGTAGCAGTTATGCATTTGGAGAAGGAATATAATAGAGCTGATAGAGATGCTTTGTGGAAGGTATTAAGAGTGTGGGAGGTAAGTTGCTAGAAGGAATGAAAAGTTTTTATCAAGGATGTAAGGCATGTGTACGAGTAGGAGGAGAGGAAAGTGATTGGTTCTCAGTGAGTGTCGGTTTGCGACAGGGGTGTGTGATGTCTCCATGGTTGTTTAATTTGTCTGTGGATAGGGAGGTGAATGCAAGAGTTTTGGAGATAGGGGCAAGTGTGCAGTGTGTTGTGGATGAAAGGGCTTGGGAAGTGAGTCAGTTGTTGTTTGCTGATGATACATCGCTGGTGGGTGATTCGGGTGAGAAACTGCAGAAGTTGATAACTAAATTTGGTAAAGTGTGTAAAAGAAGAAAGCTGAGAGTAAATGTGAATAAAATCAAGGTTATTAGGTTCAGGAGGATTGAGGGACAAGTAAATTGGGAGGTACGATTGAATGGAGAAAAAATGGAGAAAATGGAGTGTTTTAGATATCTGGGAATGGATTTGGCAGCGGGCTTGGATGGTATTGCTGTGGAATTTATTAAAAAAGGTTGCTTGATCAAGCAACTTCACACCACATATTGTCCTCAAACATCTCATTTCCAACATATCCACCGTCCTCCGCACAACTCTATCTATAGGCTACGCCTCGCAATCAAATAACATCGCTGGAACCACTATTCCTTCACACATACCCATTTTTGGTTTCCGAGATAATGTTCTTGCCTTCTACACATTTTTCAACGCTCCCAGAACTTTCGCCCCTCCCCCACCCTGTGACTCACTTCGGCTTCCCAATTGACTTATCACTCAACCCTACTGTACTTAATAACCTTGCCCTTATTCACATTTACTCTCAGCTTTATTCTTTGACACACTTTATTAAACTCAGTCACCAGCTTCTGCAGCTTCTCACCCAAATTAGCCACCAGCGCTGTATCATCAGCGAACAACATCTGACTCACTTCCCAAGCCTTCTTATCCACAACACACTGCATACTTGCCCCTCGCTCCAAAACTCTTGCATTCGCCCCCCTCCCTTAGCAACGCCATCCATAAACAAATTAAACAGCCACGGAGACATCATACACCCCTGCTGCAAACCGATATTCACCGAGATCCAATCACTTTCCTCTCTTCCTACTCGTACGCATGCCTTACATCCTTGATAAAAACTTTTCGCTGCTTACCTCTTACACTACATACTCTTAATACCTTCCACAAACCAAATCTATCCACATATCATATGCTTTCTCCAGATCCGTAGATTCTACACACAAATCTATCTGCTTTTCTAAGTAATTCTCACATATATTCTTCAAAGCAAACACCTGATCCACACATCCTCTACCACTTCTGAAACCGACTCTGCTCTTCCCCAGTCTGATGCTCTGTACATCCCTTGACCCTCTCAATCAACACCCTCCCATATATTTTCCTAAGAATACTCAACAAACTTATACCTCTAAAATTTGAACACTCACCCTTATCCCCTTTGCCTTTATACAGTGGCACTATGAATGCATTACGCCAATCCTCAGGCACCTCACCATGAACCATATTTACAATGAATATACTTACCAATCAGTCAACAACACAGTCAACCACTTTTTTGATAAATTCCACTGCAATACCATGCAATCCCGCTGCCTTGCCGGCTTTCATCTTCTGCAAAGCTTTTGCTACCTCTTCTCTGTTTACCAAATCACTCTCCCTAACCCTCTCACTTCGCACAACACCTCGACCAAAACACCCTATATCTGCCACTCTATCATCTAACACATTCAAAAAACCTTCAAAATATTCACTCCATCTCCTCATATCACCATTACTTGTTATTACCTCACCATTAGCCCTCTTCACCGATGTTCCCATTGGTCTCTTGTCTTAGCCACTTTATCTAACTCCTTCCAAAACATCTTTTTATTCTTCCTAAAATTTAGTGATACTCTCTCACCCCAACTCTCATTTGCCCTCTTTTTCACCTCTTGCACCTTTCCCTTGACCTCCTGCCTTTTTCTTTAATACATCTCCCAGTCATTTGCATTATTTCCCTGCAAAAATCTTCCAAATGCCTCTCTCTTCTCTTTCACTAATAATCTTACCTCTTCATCCCACCACTCACTACCCTTTCTAATCTGTCCACCTCCCATGCTTCTCATGCCATAAGCATCTTTTGCGCAA
Organism: Panulirus ornatus; assembly: GCF_036320965.1. Taxonomy (NCBI): domain Eukaryota; kingdom Metazoa; phylum Arthropoda; class Malacostraca; order Decapoda; family Palinuridae; genus Panulirus; species Panulirus ornatus. The sequence continues at coordinate 38,217,595 of NC_092227.1, read as the reverse complement.
GCCAGCACTGCATCCCTAGATACATCCCATTTCTCCCCCACTCCAATTACGTCCTTTGCTCTCATCTTTTTCCATTCTGCACTCAGTCTCTCCTACTTCCTCACACAAGTCTCCTTCCCAAGCTCACTTACTCTCACCACTCTCTTCACCCCAACATTCTCTCTTCTATTCTGAAAACCTCTACGAATCTTCACCTTCTCCTCCATAAGATAATGATCAGCACATTAACATCCAACAGACTCTCTTTCACGCGCCTATCAATCAACACGTAACAATAATGCTCTCTGGCCAACTCTCCTACTTACATACGTATACTTATGTATGTCTCTCTTTTTTAAAGCAGGTGTTCCCAATCACCAGTCCTTTTTCAGCACACAAATCTACAAGGTATTCTCCATTTTCATTTACAACACTGAACACCCCATGTACACCAAACATTCCCTCAACTGCCACATTTCTCACCTTTGCATTCAAATTACCCATAACTATAACCCGGTTTCGTGCATCAAAACTACTAACACACTCACTCAGCTGCTCCTAAAACACTTGCCTCTCATGATCTTTCTTCTCATGCCCAGTTGTGTAGGCACCAATAATCACCCATCTCTCTCCATCCACTTTCAGTTTTACCCATAGCAATCTAGAGTTTGCTTTCTAACTCTCTATCACAGGCTCCCATCACTCCTGTTTCAGGCGTAGTGCTACTCCTTCCCTTGCTCTTGTCCTCTCACCACCCCTGACTTTACTCCCAAAACATTCCCAAACCACTCTTCTCCATCACCCTTGAGCTTCGTTTCACTAAGAGCCATAACATCCAGGTTCCTTTCCTCAAACATATATATATATATATATATATATATATATATATATATATATATATATATATATATATTATTTATTTTTATTTTGCTTTCTCGTTGTCTCCCGCGTTTGCGAGGTAGCGCAAGGAAACAGACGAAAGAAATGGCCCAACCCACCCCCATATACATTTATATGCATACACATCCACACACGCAAATATACATACCCATACATCTCACTGTACACACATATATACACACACAGACACATACATATATACACATGCACACAATTCACACTGCCTTTATTCATTCCCATCGCCACCTCGCCACACATGGAACAACATCCCTCTCCCCCCTCATGTGTGCGAGGTAGCGCTAGGAAAAGACAAAAAAGGCCACATTCGTTCACACTCAGTCTCTAGCTGTCATGCAATAATGCCCGAAACCACAGCTCCCTTTCCACATCCAGGCCCCACACAACTTTCCATAGTTTACCCCAGACACTTCACATGCCCTGATTCAATCCACTGACAGCACGTCGACCCCGGTATACCACATCGATCCGATTCACTCTCTTCCTTGCCCGCCTTTCACTCTCCTGCATGTTCAGGCCCCGATCACACAAAATCTTTTTCACCCCATCTTTCCACTACCAATTTGGTCTCCCACTTTTCCTCGTTCCCTCCACCTCCGACACATATATCCTCTTTGTCAATCTTTCCTCACTCATTCTCTCCATGTGCCCAAACCATTTCAAAACACCCTCTTCTGCTCTCTCAACCACGCTCTTTTTATATCCACACATCTCTCTTACCCTTACATTACTTACTCGATCAAACCACCTAACACCACATATTGTTCTCAAACTTCTCATTTCCAGCACATCCACCCTCCTGCGCACAAATGAATAGCCCACGCCTCGCAACCATACAACATTGTTGGAACCACTATTCCTTCAAACATAGCCATATCTGCTTTCGGAGACAATGTTCTCGACTTCCACACATTCTTCAAGGCTCCCAGGATTTTCGCTCCCTCCCCCACCCTATGATTCACTTCCGGTTCCATGGTTCCATCCGCTGCCAGATCCACTCCCAGATATCTAAAACACTTCACTTCCTCCAGTTTTTCTCCATTCAAACTTACCTCCCAATTGACTTGACCCTCAACCCTACTGTACCTAATAACCTTGCTCTTATTCACATTTACTCTTAACTTTCTTCTTTCACACACTTTACCAAACTCAGTCACCAGCTTCTGCAGTTTCTCACATGAATCAGCCACCAGCGCTGTATCATCAGCGAACAACAACTGACTCACTTCCCAAGCTCTCTCATCCCCAACAGACTTCATACTTGCCCCTCTTTCCAAAACTCTCGCAGTCACCTCCCAAACAACCCCATCCATAAACAAATTAAACAACCATGGAGACATCACACACCCCTGCCGCAAACCTACATTCACTGAGAACCAATCACTTTCCTCTCTTCCTACACGTACACATGCCTTACATCATCGATAAAAACTTTTCACTGCATCTAACAACCTGCCTCCCACACCATATATTCTTAGTACCTTCCACAGAGCATCTCTATCAACTCTATCATATGCCTTCTCCAGATCCATAAATGCTATATTCAAATCCATTTGCTTTTCTAAGTATTTCTCACATACATTCTTCAAAGCAAACACCTGATCCACACATCCTCTACCACTTCTGAAACCACACTGCTTTTCCCCAATCTGATGCTCTGTACATGCCTTCACCCTCTCAATCAATACCCTCCCATATAATCTACCAGGAATACTCAACAAACTTATACCTCTGTAATTTGAGCACTCACCTTTATCCCCTTTGCCTTTGTACAATGGCACTATGCATGCATTCCGCCAATCCTCAGGCACCTCACCATGAGTCATACATACATTAAATAAGCTTACCAACCAGTCAACAATACGGTCACCCCCTCTTTTAATAAATTCCACTGCAATACCATCCAAATTTGCTGCCTTGCCGGCTTTCATCTTCCGCAAAGCTTTTACTACCTCTTCTCTGTTTACCAAGTCATTTTCCCTAACCCTCTCACTTTGCACACCACCTCGACCAAAACACCCTATATCTGCCACTCTATCACCAAACACATTCAACAAACCTTCAAAATACTCACTCCATCTCCTTCTCACATCACCACTACTTGTTATCACCTCCCCATTAGTCCCCTTCACTGAAGTTTCGATTTGCTTGTCTTACGCACTTTATTTACCTCCTTCCAGAACATCTTTTTATTCTCCCTAAAATTTAATGATACTCTCTCACCCAAACTCTCATTTGCCCTCTTTTTCACCTCTTGCACCTTTCTCTTGACCTCCTGTCTCTTTCTTTTATACGTCTCCCACTCATTTGCATTTTTTCCCTGCAAAAAAAGTCCAAATGCCTCTCTCTTCTCTTTCACTAATAATCTTACTTCTTCATCCCACGACTCACTACCCTTTCTAATCAACTCACCTCCCACGCTTCTCATTCCACAAGCATCTTTTTGGCAAGCCATCACTGCTTCCCTAAATATATATATATGTATATATATGTATATATATATATATATATATATATATATATATATATATATATATATATATATATATATATATACATATGTATATATATATATATATATATATATATATATATATATATATATATATATATATATATATATATATATATATATATATATATATATATATATATATATATATATATATATATATATATATATATATATATATATATATATATATATATATATATATATATATATATATATATATATATATATATATATATATATATATATATATATATATATATATATATATATATATATATATATATATATATATATATATATATATATATATATATATATATATATATATATATATATATATATATATATATATATATATATATATATATATATATATAGTTGATAGAGATGCTCTGTGGAAGGTATTAAGAATATATGGTGTGGGAGGCAAGTTGTTAGAAGCAGTGAAAAGTTTTTATCGATGATGTAAGGCATGTGTACGTGTAGGAAGAGAGGAAAGTGATTGGTTCTCAGTGAATGTAGGTTTGCGGCAGGGGTGTGTGATGTCTCCATGGTTGTTTAATTTGTTTATGGATGGGGTTGTTAGGGAGGTGAATGCAAGAGTTTTGGAAAGAGGGGCAAGTATGAAGTCTGTTGGGGATGAGAGAGCTTGGGAAGTGAGTCAGTTGTTGTTCGCTGATGATACAGCGCTGGTGGCTGATTCATGTGAGAAACTGCAGAAGCTGGTGAGGGAGTTTGGTAAAGTGTGTGAAAGAAGAAAGTTAAGGGTAAATGTGAATAAGAGCAAGGTTATTAGGTACAGTAGGGTTGAGGGTCAAGTCAATTGGGAGGTGAGTTTGAATGGAGAGAAACTGGAGGAAGTGAAGTGTTTTAGATATCTGGGAGTGGATCTGGCAGCGGATGCAACCATGGAAGCGGAAGTGGATCATAGGGTGGGGGAGGGGGCGAAGATTCTGGGAGCCTTGAAGAATGTGTGGAAGTCGAGAACATTATCTCGGAAAGCAAAAATGGGTATGTTTGAAGGAATAGTGGTTCCAACAATGTTGTATGGTTGCGAGGCGTGGGCTATGGATAGATTTGTGCGCAGGAGGATGGATGTGCTGGAAATGAGATGTTTGAGGACAATGTGTGGTGTGAGGTGGTTTGATCGAGTGAGTAACGTAAGGGTAAGAGAGATGTGTGGAAATAAAAAGAGCGTGGTTGAGAGAGCAGAAGAGGGTGTTTTGAAGTGGTTTGGGCACATGGAGAGAATGAGTGAGGAAAGATTGATCAAGAGAATATATGTGTTGGAGGTGGAGGGAACGAGGAGAAGAGGGAGACCAAATTGGAGGTGGAAAGATGGGGTGAAAAAGATTTTGTGTGATCGGGGCGTGAACATGCAGGAGGGTGAAAGGAGGGCAAGGAATAGAATGAATTGGAGCGATGTGGTATACCGGGGTTGACGTGCTGTCAGTGGATTGAATCAAGGCATGTGAAGCGTCTGGGGTAAACCATGGAAAGCTGTGTAGGTATGTGCATTTGCGTGAGTGGACGTATGTATATACATGTGTATGGGGGGTGGGTTGGGCCATTTCATTCGTCTGTTTCCTTGCGCTACCTCGCAAACGCGGGAGACAGCGACAAAGCAAAAAAAAAAAAAAGAAAAAAAAATGTATATATATATATATATATTTTCTTTTCTTTCATACTATTCGCCATTTCCCGCATTAGCGAGGTAGCGTTGAGAACAGAGGACTGGGCCCTTGAGGGAATATCCTCACCTGGGCCCCTTCTCTGTTCCCTCTTTTGGAAAATTAAAAAAAAAAGTGAGAGGGGAGGATTTCTAGCCCCCCGCTCCCTCCCCTTTTAGTCGCCTTCTACGACACGCAGGGAATACGTGGGAAGTATTCTTTCTCCCCTATCCCCAGGGATAATATATATATATATATATATATATATATATATATATATATATATATATATATATATATATATATATATATATATATATATATATACATATATATATATATATATATATATGCAAGAGGTGAAAAAAAGGGCAAATGAGAGTTGGGGTGAGAGACTATCAGTAAATTTTAGGGAGAATAAAAAGATGTTCTGGAAGGAGGTAAATAGGGTGCGTAAGACAAGGGAGCAAATGGGAACTTCAGTGAAGGGCGTAAATGGGGAGGTGATAACAAGTAGCGGTGATGTGAGAAGGAGATGGAATGAGTATTTTGAAGGTTTGTTGAATGTGTCTGATGACAGAGTGGCAGATATAGGGTGTTTTGGTCGAGGTGGTGTGCAAAGTGAGAGGGTTAGGGAAAATGATTTGGTAAACAGAGAAGAGGTAGTAAAAGCTTTGCGGAAGATGAAAGCCGGCAAGGCAGCAGGTTTGGATGGTATTGCAGTGGAATTTATTAAAAAAGGGGGTGACCGTATTGTTGACTGGTTGGTAAGGTTATTTAATGTATGTATGACTCATGGTGAGGTGCCTGAGGATTGGCGGAATGCGTGCATAGTGCCATTGTACAAAGGCAAAGGGGATAAGAGTGAGTGCTCAAATTACAGAGGTATAAGTTTGTTGAGTATTCCTGGTAAATTATATGGGAGGGTATTGATTGAGAGGGTGAAGGCATGTACAGAGCATCAGATTGGGGAAGAGCAGTGCGGTTTCAGAAGTGGTAGAGGATGTGTGGATCAGGTGTTTGCTTTGAAGAATGTATGTGAGAAATACTTAGAAAAGCAAATGGATTTGTATGTAGCATTTATGGATCTGGAGAAGGCATATGATAGAGTTGATAGAGATGCTCTGTGGAAGGTATTAAGAATATATGGTGTGGGAGGCAAGTTGTTAGAAGCAGTGAAAAGTTTTTATCGAGGATGTAAGGCATGTGTACGTGTAGGAAGAGAGGAAAGTGATTGGTTCTCAGTGAATGTAGGTTTGCGGCAGGGGTGTGTGATTTCTCCATGGTTGTTTAATTTGTTTATGGATGGGGTTGTTAGGGAGGTAAATGCAAGAGTCCTGGAAAGAGGGGCAAGTATGAAGTCTGTTGGGGATGAGAGAGCTTGGGAAGTGAGTCAGTTGTTGTTCGCTGATGATACAGCGCTGGTGGCTGATTCATGTGAGAAACTGCAGAAGCTGGTGACTGAGTTTGGTAAAGTGTGTGGAAGAAGAAAGTTAAGAGTAAATGTGAATAAGAGCAAGGTTATTAGGTACAGTAGGGGTGAGGGTCAAGTTAATTGGGAGGTGAGTTTGAATGGAGAAAAACTGGAGGAAGTGAAGTGTTTTAGATATCTGGGAGTGGATCTGTCAGCGGATGGAACCATGGAAGCGGAAGTGGATCATAGGGTGGGGGAGGGGGCGAAAATTTTGGGAGCCTTGAAAAATGTGTGGAAGTCGAGAACATTATCTCGGTAAGCAAAAATGGGTATGTTTGAAGGAATAGTGGTTCCAACAATGTTGTATGGTTGCGAGGCCTGGGCTATGGATAGAGATGTGCGCAGGAGGATGGATGTGCTGGAAATGAGATGTTAGAGGAAATTGTGTGGTGTTAGGTGGTTTGATCGAGTAAGTAACGTAAGGGTAAGAGAGATGTGTGGAAATAAAAAGAGCGTGGTTGAGAGAGGAGAAGAGGGTGTTTTGAAATGGTTTGGGCACATGGAGAGAATGAGTGAGGAAAGATTGACCAAGAGGATATATGTGTCGGAGGTGGAGGGAACGAGGAGAAGAGGGAGACCAAATTGGAGGTGGAAAGATGGAGTGAAAAAGATTTTGTGTGATCGGGGCCTGAACATGCAGGAGGGTGAAAGGAGGGCAAGGAATAGAGTGAATTGGAGCGATGTGGTATACAGGGGTTGACGTGCTGTCAGTGGATTGAATCAAGGCATGTGAAGCGTCTGGGGTAAACCATGGAAAGCTGTGTAGGTATGTATATTTGCGTGTGTGGACGTGTGTATGTACATGTGTATCGGGAGGGGGGGGGGGGGGTTGGGCCATTTCTTTCGTCTGTTTCCTTGCGCTACCTCGCAAACGCGGGAGACAGCGACAAAAAAAAAAAAAAAAAAAAAAAAAAAAATATATATATATATATATATATATATATATATATATATATATATATATATATATATATATATATATATATATATATATATATATATATATACATATATATATATATATATATATATGTATATATATCCCTGGGGTAGAGGATTAAGAATACTTGCCACGCATTCCTTATCCCTGGGGATAGGGGATTAAAAACACTTCCCACGCATTCCTCACGTGTCGTAGAAGGCAACTAAAGGGAACAGGAGCGGGGGGCCAGAAACCCTTCCCCTCCTCGTATCTTAACTTTCTAAAAGGGGAAACAGAAGAAGGAGTCACGCGAGGAGTGCTCATCCTCCTCGAAGGCTCAGATTGGTGTGTCTAAATGTGTGTGGAGATAACCAAGATGAGAAAAAAGGAGAGATAGGTTGTATGTTTGGGGAAAGGAACCTGGATGTTTTGGCTCTGAGTGAAACGAAGGTAAAGGGTAAAGGGGAAGAGTGATTTGGGAATGTCTTAGGAGTAAAGTCAGGGGTTAGTGAGAGGATAAGAGCAAGGGAAGGAGTAGCACTATTCCTGAAACAGGAGTTGTGGGAATATGTGATAGAGTGTAAGAAAGTAAGTTCTAGATTGATATGGGTAAAACTGAAAGTTGATGGAGAAAGATGGGTGATTATTGGTGCATATGCACCTGGGCATGAGAAAAAAGATCATGAGAGGCAAGTGTTTTGGGAGCAGCTGAATGAGTGTGTTAGTGGTTTTGATGCACAAGACCGGGTTATAGTGATGGGTGATTTGAATGCAAAGGTGAGTAATGTGGCAGTTGAGGGAATAATTGGTATACATGGAGTGTTCAGTGTTGTAAATGGAAATGGTGAAGAGCTTGTAGATTTATATGCTGAAAAAGGACTGGTGATTGGGAATACCATGTTTAAAAAGCGAGATATACATAAGTATACGTATGTAAGTAAGAGAGATGGCCAGAGAGCGTTATTGGATTACGTGTTAATTGACAGGCGCGCGAAAGAGAGACTTTTGGATGATAATGTGCTGAGAGGTGCAACTGGAGGGATGTCTGATCATTATCTTGTGGAAGCGAAGGTGAAGATTTGTGGGGGTTTTCAGAAAAGAAGAGAGAATGTTGGGGTGAAGAACGTGGTGAGAGTAAGTGAGCTTGGGAAGGAGACTTGTGTGAGGAAAACCAGGAGAGACTGAGTACAGAATGGAAAAAGGTGAGAACAATGGAAGTAAGGGGAGTGGAGGAGGAATGGGATGTATTTAGGGAAGCAGTGATGGCTTGCGCAAAAGATGCTTGTGGCATGAGAAGCGTGGGAGGTGGGTTGATTAGAAAAGGTAGTGAGTTGTGGGATGAAGAAGTAAGATTGTTTGTGAAAGAGAAGAGAGAGGCATTTGAACGATTTTTGCAGGGAAAAAATGCAAATGAGTGGGAGAGGTATAAAAGAAAGAGGCAGGAGGTCAAGAGAAAGGTGCAAGAGGTGAAAAAGAGGGCAAATGAGAGTTGGGGTGAGAGAGTATCATTAAATTTCAGAGAAAATAAAAAGATGTTTTGGAAGGAGGTAAATGAATTGCGTAAGACAAGGGAGCAAATGGGAACTTCAGTGAAGGGTGCTAATGGGGAGGTTATAACAAGTAGTGGTGATGTGAGAAGGAGATGGAGTGAGTATTTTGAAGGTTTGTTGAATGTGTTTGATTATAGAGTGGCAGATATAGGGGTGTCTTGGTCGAGGTGGTGTGCAAAGTGAGAGGGTTAGGGAAAATGATTTGGCAAACAGAGAAGAGGTAGTAAAAGCTTTGCGGAAGATGAAAGCCGGCAAGGCAGCAGGTTTGGATGGTATTGCAGTGGAATTTATTAAAAAAGGGGGTGACTGTATTGTTGAGTGGTTGGTAAGGTTATTTAATGTATGTATGATTCATGGTGAGGTGCCTGAGGATTGGCGGAATGCTTGCATAGTGCCATTGTACAAAGGCAAAGGGGATAAGAGTGAGTGCTCAAATTACAGAGGTATAAGTTTGCTGAGTATTCCTCGTACATTATATGAGAGGGTATTGATTGAGAGGGTGAAGGCATGTACAGAGCGTCAGATTGGGGAAGAGCAGTGTTGTTCCATAAGTGGTAGAGGATGTGTGGATCAGGTGTTTGCTTTGAAGAATGTATGTGAGAAATACTTAGAAAAACAAATGGATTTGTATGTAGCATTTATGGATCTTGAGAAGGCATATGACAGAGTTAATAGAGATGCTCTGTGGAAGGTATTAAGAATATATGGTGTGGGAGGCCAGTTGTTAGAAGCGATGAAAAGTTTTTATCGAGGATGTAAGGCATGTGTACGTGTAGGAAGAGAGGAAAGTGATTGGTTCTCAGTGAATGTAGGTTTGCGGCAGGGGTGTGTGATGTCTCCATTGTTGTTTAATTTGTTTATGGATGGGGTTGTTAGGGAGGTGAATGGAAGAGTTTCGGAAAGATAGGCAAGTATGCAGTCTGTTGTGGATGAGAGAGCTTGGGAAGTGAGTCAGTTGTTCGCTGATGATATATCGCTGGTGACTGATTCATGTAAGAAACTGCAGAAGCTGGTGACTGAGTTTGGTAAAGTGTGTGAAAGAAGAAAGTTAAGAGTAAATGTGAATAAGAGCAAGATTATTAGGTACAGTAGGGTTGAGGGTCAAGTCAATTGGGAGGTAAGTTTGAATGGAGAAAAACTGGAGGAAGTAAAGTGTTTTAGATATCTGGGAGTGGATCTGGCAGCGGATGGAACCATGGAAGCGGAAGTGAATCATAGGGTGGGGGAGGGGGCGAAAAATCTGGGAGGCTTTAAGAATGTTTGGAATTCGAGAACATTATCTCGGAAAGCAAAAATGGGTATGTTTGAAGGAATATTGGTTCCAAGAATGTTGTATGGTTGCGAGGCGTGGGCTATGGATAGAGTTGTGCGCAGGAGGGTGGATGTGCTGGAAATGAGATGTTTGAGGACAATATGTGGTGTTAGGTGGTTTGATCGAGTAAGTAATGTAAGAGTGAGAGAGATGTGTGGAAATAAAAAGAGTGTGGTTGAGAGAGGAGAAGAGGGTGTTTTGAGATGGTTTGGTCACATCAAGAGAATGAGTGGGGAAAGATTGACCAAGAGGATATATGTGTCAGAGGTGGAGGGAACGAGAAATGGGAGACCAAATTGGAGGCGGAAAGATGGAGTGAAAAAGATTTTGAGTGATCGGGGCCTGAAGATGCAGGAGGGTGAAAGGCGTGCAAGGAATAGAGAGAATTGGAGCGATGTGGTATACCGGGGTCGACGTGCTGTCAATGGATGAACCAATGCATGTGAAGCGTCTGGGGTAAACTATGCAAAGTGTGTGGGGGCTGGATGTGGAAAGGGAGCTGTGGTTTCGGTACATTATTACATGGCAGCTAGAGACTGAATGTGAACGAATGGGGACTTTGGTGTTTTCCTAGAGCTACCTCCCACACATGAGGGGGGAGGGGGTTGTTATTTCATGTGTGGCGAGGTGACGATGGGAAAGAATAAAGGCAGACAGTATGAATTATGTACATGTGTATGTATGTATATGTCTGTGTGTGTATATATATGTGTACATTGAGATGTATAGGTATGTATATTGTGCGTGTGTGGACATGTATGTATATATATGCGTATGTGGGCGGGTTGGGCCATTCTTTCGTCTGTTTCCTTGCGCTATCTCGCAAACGCAGGAGACAGCGACAAAGCAAAATAAATATATATATATATATATATATATATATATATATATATATATATATATATATATATATATATATATATATATATATATATATATATATATGTATTTTTTTTTTTTATTTGCTTTGTCGCTGTCTCCCGAGTTTGCGAGGTAGCGCAAGGAAACAGACGAAAGAAATGGCCCAACCCACCCCCATCCACAATGTATATACATACACGTCCACACACCAAACATACATACTTATACATCTTAATGTACACATATATATATACACACACAGACACATACATATATACCCGTGCACACAATTCACACTGTCTGCCTTTATTCATTCCCATCGCCACCTCGCCACACATGGAATACCATCCCTCTCCCCCCTCATGTGTGCGAGGTAGCACTAGGAAAAGAAAACAAAGGCCCCATTCGTTCACACTCAGTCTCTAGCTGTCATGCAATAATGCCCGAAACCACAGCTCCCTTTCCACAACCAGGCCCCACATAACTTTCCATGGTTTACCCCAGACGCTTCACATGCCCTGATTCAATCCACTGACTGCACATCAACCCCGGTATACCACATCGATCCAATTCACTCTATTCCTTGCCCTCCTTTCACCCTCCTGCATGTTCAGGCCCCGATCACACAAAATCTTTTTCACTCCATCTTTCCACCTCCAATTTGGTCTCCCACTTTTCCTCGTTCCCTCCACCTCCGACACATATTTCCTCTTGGTCAATCTTTCCTCACTCATTCTCTCCATGTGCCCAAACCATCTCAAAACACCCTCTTCTGCTCTCTCAACCACGCTCTTTTTATATCCACACATCTCTCTTACCCTTACATTACTTACTCGATCAAACCACCTCACACCACACATTGTCCTCAAACATCTCATTTCCAGCACATCCACCCTCCTGCGCACAACTCTATCCATAGCCCACGCCTCGCAACTATACAACATATTTGGAACCACTATTACTTCAAACATACCCATTTTTGCTTTCCGAGATAATATTCTCGACTTCCACACATTCTTCAAGGCTCCCAGGATTTTCGCCCCCTCCCCCACCCTATGATTCACTTCCGCTTCCATGGTTCCATCCGCTGCCAAATCCACTCCCAGATATCTAAAACATTTTACTTCCTCCAGTTTTTCTCCATTCAAACTTACCTCCCAATTGACTTGACCCTCAACCTTACTGTACCTAATAACCTTGCTCTTATTCACATTTACTCTTAACTTTCTTCTTTCACACACTTTACCAAACTCAGTCACCAGCTTCTGCAGTTTCTCACATGAATCAGCCACCAGCGCTGTATCATCAGCGAACAACAACTGACTCACTTCCCAAGCTCTCTCATCCCCAACAGACTTCATACTTGCCCCTCTTTCCAAAACTCTTGCATTCACCTCCCTAACAACCCCATCCATAAACAAATTAAACAACCATGGAGACATCACACACACCTGCCGCAAACCTACATTCACTGAGAACCAATCACTTTCCTCTCTTCCTACACGTACATATGCCTTACATCCTCGATAAAAACTTTTCACTGCTTCTAACAACTTGCCTCCCACACCATTTATTCTTAATACCTTCTACAGAGCATCTCTATCAACTCTCTCATATGCCTTCTCCAGATCCATAAATGCTACATAGAAATCCATTTGCTTTTCTAAGTATTTCTCACATACATTCTTCAAAGCAAACACCTGATCCACACATCCTCTACCACTTCTGAAACCACACTGCTCTTCCCCAATCTGATGCTCTGTACATGCCTTCACCCTCTCAATCAATACCCTCCCATATAATTTACCAGGAATACCTCTGTAATTTGAGCACTCACTCTTATCCCCTTTGCCTTTGTACAATGGCACTATGCACGCCATATATATATATATATATATATATATATATATATATATATATATATATATATATATATATATATATATATATATATATATATATATATTATTTATTTTTTTATTATACTTTGTCGCTGTCTCCCGCGTTTGCGAGGTAGCGCAAGTAAACAGACGAAAGAAATGGCCCAACCCCACCCCCATACACATGTATATACATACGTCCACACACGCAAATATACATACCTACACAGCTTTCCATGGTTTACCCCAGACGCTTCACATGCTCTGCTTCAATCCACTGACAGCACGTCAACCCCGGTATACCACATCGCTCCAATTCACTCTATTCCTTGCCCTCCTTTCACCCTCCTGCATGTTCAGGCACCGATCACACAAAATCTTTTTCACTCCATCTTTCCACCTCCAATTTGGTCTCCCTCTTCTCTTTGTTCCCTCCACCTCCGACACATATATCCTCTTGGTCAATCTTTCCTCACTCATCCTCTCCATGTGCCCAAACCACTTCAAAACACCCTTTTCTGCTCTCTCAACCACGCTCTTTTTATTTCCACACATCTCTGTTACCCTTACGTTACTCACTCGATCAAACCACCTCACACCACACACTGTCCTCAAACATCTCATTTCCAGCACATCCATCCTCCTGCGCACAACTCTATCCATAGCCCACGCCTCGCAACCGTACAACATTGTTGGAACCACCATTCCTTCAAACATACCCATTTTTGCTTTCCGAGATAATGTTCTCGACTTCCACACATTCTTCAAGGCCCCCAGGATTTTCGCCCCCTCCCCCACCCTATGATCCACTTCCACTTCCATGGTTCCATCCGCTGACAGATCCACTCCCAGATATCTAAAACACTTCACTTCCTCCAGTTTTTCTCCATTCAAACTCACCTCCCAATTGACTTGACCCTCAACCCTACTGTACCTAATAACCTTGCTCTTATTCACATTTACTCTTAACTTTCTTCTTCCACACACTTTTCCAAACTCAGTCACCAGCTTCTGCAGTTTCTCACATGAATCAGCCACCAGCGCTGTATCATCAGCGAACAACAACTGACTCACTTCCCAAGCTCTCTCATCCCCAACAGACTTCATACTTGCCCCTCTTTCCAGGACTCTTGCATTTACCTCCCTAACAACCCCATCCATAAACAAATTAAACAACCATGGAGACATCACACACCCCACGTATTCTCTCCGTGCAGTAGAAGGCGACTAAAAGGGAAGGGAGCAAGGGTTTGGAAATCCTCTCCCCTCGTTTTTTTTTAATTTTGCAAAAGAAGGAACAGAGAAGGGGGGCAGGTGAGGATATTCCCTTAAACGCCCAGTCCTATGTTCTTAACGCTACCTCGCTAACGCGGGAAATGGCAAATAGTATGAAAGAATGAAATATATATATATATATATATATATATATATATATATATATATATATATATATATATATATATATATATATATATATATATATATATGTATATATACAGTAAATAAAGGTAAATAAACAAGGGAATAAATGCTAACTTCAGTGAAGGGGGTTAGTGGGGAGGTGATAACAAGTAGTGGTGATGTGAGAAGGAGATGGAGTGAGTATTTTGACGGTTTGTTGAATGTATTTGATGACAGAGTGGCAGATATAGGATGTTCTGTTCGAGGTGATGTGGAAAGTGAGAGGGTTAGGGAGAATGATTTGGTAAACAGAGAAGAGGTAGTAAAATCTTTGCGGAAGATGAAAGTCGGCAAGGCAGCAGGTTTGGATGGTATTGCAGTGGAATTTATTAAAAAAGGGGATGACTGTATTGTTTACTGGTTGGTAAGGTTATTTAATGTATGTATGACTCATGGTGAGGTGCCTGAGGATTGGCGGAATTCTTGCATTGTGCCATTTTACAAAGGCAAAGAGGATTGAAGTGAGTGCTCAAATTACAGAGATGTAAGTTTGTTGAGTATTCCTGGGAAATTATAGGGAGGGTATTGATTGAGAGGGTGAATTCATGTACAGATCATCAGATTTGGGAAGAGCAGTGTGGTTTCAGAAGTGGTAGAGGATGTGTGGATCAGGTGTTTGCTTTGAAGAATGTATGTGAGAAATACTTAGAAAAGCAAATGGTTTTGTATGTAGCATTTGTGGATCTGGAGAAGGCATATGAGAGAGTTGATAGAGATGCTCTGTGGAAGGTATTAAGAATGTATAGTGTGGGAGGCAAGTTGTTAGAAGCAGTGAAAAGTTTTTATCGAGGATGTAAGGCATGTGTACGTGTAGGAAGAGAGGAAAGTACGTGTAGAAAGAGGGGCAAGTATGCAGTCTGTTGTGGATGAGAGAGCTTGGGAAGGGACCAGTTGTTGTTTGCTGATGATACAGTTTTGCTGGCTGATTCATGTGAGAAACTACAGAAGCTGGTGACTGAGTTTGGTAAAGTCTGTGAAAGAAGAAAGTTAAGAGTAAACATGAAAAAGAGCATGGTTACTAGGTACAGTAGGGTTGAGGATCACACATGCAAATATACATACCTATACATCTCAACGTATACATATATATACACACACAGACGTATACATATATATACATATGCATAATTCATACTGTTTGCCTTTATTCATTCCCATCGCCACCACGCCACACATGAAATAACAACCCCCTCCCCATTCAAGTGTGCGAGGTAGCGCTAGGAAAAGACAACAAAGGCCACATTCATTCACACTCAGTCTCTAGCTGTCATGTATTAATGCACTGAAACCACAGCTCCCTTTCTACATCCAGGCCTCACAGAACTTTCCATGGTTTACCCCAGACGCTTCATATACACTGCTTCAATACATTGACAGCACGTCGACCCCGGTATACCACGTCGTTCCAATTCACTCTATTCCTTGCACGCCTTTCACCCTTCTGCATTTTCAGGCCCCGATCACTCAAAATCTTTTTCACTCCATCTTTCCACCTCAAATTTGGTCTCCCACTTCTCGTTCCCTCCATCTCTGACACATATATCTTCTTGGTCAATCTTTCCTCACTCATTCTCTCCATGTGACCAAACCATTTCAAAACACCCTCTTCTGCTCTCTCAACCACATTCTTTTTATTACCACACATCTCTCTTACCCTATTATTACTTACTCGATCAAACAACCTCACACCACATAGTGTCCTCAAACATCTCATTTCCAGCACATCGACCCTCCTGCGCACAACTCTATCCATAGCCCACGCCTCGCAACCATACAACATTGTTGGAACCACTATTCCTTCAAACATACCCATTTTTGCTTTCCGAGATAATGTTCTCGACTTCCACACATTCTTCAAGGCTCCCAAAATTTTCGCCCCCTCCCACACCCTATGATTTACTTCCGCTTCCATGGTTCCATCCGCTGCCAAAACCACTCCCAGATAGGGGAGAAAGATTACTTCCCTCGCATTCCTCACATGTCGTAGAAGACGACTAAAAGGGACGGGAGCGAGGGTCTGGAAACCCTCTACTCCTTGTATTTTAACTTTCTAAAAGGGGAAACAAAAAAAGGAGTCACGCGGGGAGTGCTCATCCTCCTCGAAGGCTCAGATTGGGGTGTGTAAATATGTGTGGATGTAACCAAGATGAGAAAAAAGGAGATAGGTAGTATGTTTTTGGAAATGAACCTGGATGTTTTGGCTCTGAGTGAAATGAAGATCAAGGGTAAAGGGGAAGAGTGTTTTGGGAATGTCTTGGGAGTAAAGTGAGCAGTTAGTGAGAGGACAAGAGCAAGGGAAGGAGTAGCACTACTCCTGAAACAGGAGTCGTGGGAGTATGTGATAGAGTATAAGAAAGTAAACTCTAGATTGATATGGGTAAAACTGAAAGTTGATGGAGAGAGATGGGTGATTATTAGTGCATATGCACCTGGGCATGAGAAGAAAGATCATGAGAGGCAAGTACTTTGGGAGCAGCTGAATGAATGTGTTAGTAGTTTTGATGCACAAGACAGCGTTATAGTGATGGGTGATTTGAATGCAAAGGTGAGTAATTTGGCAGTTGAGGGAATAATTGGTATACATGGGGTGTTTAGTTTTGTAAATGGAAATGGTGAAGAGCTTGTGGATTTGTTTGCTGAAAAAGGACTGGTGATTGGGAATACCTGGTTTAAAAAGAGAGATATGCATAAATATACGTATGTAAGTAGAAGAGATGGCCAGATAGCGTTATTGGATTACGTGTTAATTGATAGGCGCGTGAAAGAGAGACTTTTGGGTGTTCATGTGCTGAGAGGTGCAACTGGAGGGATGTATGATCATTATCTTGTGGAGCCGAAGGTGAAGATTTGTAGAGGATTACAGAAAAGAAGAGAGAATGTTAGGGGGAAGAGAGTGGTGAGAGTAAGTGAGCTTGGGAAGCAGGCTTGTGTGAGGAAGTACCAGGAGAGACTGAGTACAGAATGGAAAAAGGTGAGAACAAAGGAGGTAAGGGGAGTGGGGGAGGAATGGGATGTATTTAGCGAAGTAGTGTTGGCATGCGCAAAAGATGCTTGTGGCATGAGAAACGTGGGAGTTGGGCAGATTAGAAAGGGTAGTGAGTGGTGGGATGAAGAAGTAAGATTATTAGTGAAAGAGAAGAGAGAGGCATTTGGACTATTTTTGCAGGGAAATAATGAAAAAGAGTGTTAGATGTATAAAAGGAAGAGGCAGGAGGTCAAGAGAAAGGTGCAAAAGGTGAAAAAGAGGGCAAATGAGAGTTGGAGTGAGAGAGTATCATCAAATTATAGGGAGAATAAAAAGATGTTTTGGAAGGAGGTAAATAAAGTGCGTAAGACAAGGGAAGAAGTGGGAACTTTAGTAAAGGGGGCAAATGGGAAGGTGATAACAAGTAGTGGTGATGTGAGAAGGAGATGGAGTGAGTATTTTGAAGGTTTATTGAATGTGTTTGATGATAGAGTGGCAGATGAAGTGTGTTTTGGTCGAGGTGGTGTGCAAAGTGAGAGGGTTAAGGAAAAGACTTGGTAAACAGAGTAGAGGTAGTAAAAGCTTTGCGGAAGATGAAAGCCGGGAAGGCAGCGGGTTTGGATGGTATTGCAGTGGAATTTATTAAAAAAAAGGGTGACTGTATTGTTGAGTGGTTAGTAAGGTTATTCAATGTTTGTATGATTCATGGTGAGGTGCCTGAGGATTAGCGGAATGCTTGCATGCTGCCATTGTACAAAGGCAAAGGGGATGAAAGTGAGTGCTCAAATTAAAGAGGTATAGGTTTGTTGAGTATTCCTGGTAAATTATATGGGAGGGTATTGATTAAGTGGGTGAAGGAATGTACAGAGCTTGAGATTGGGGAAGAGCAGTGTGGTTTCAGAAGTGGTAGAGGATGTGTGGATCAGGTGTTTGCTTTGAAGAATGTATGTGAGAAATACTTAGAAAAGCAAATGGATTTGTATGTAGCATATATGGATCTGGAGAAGGCATATGGTAGAGTTGATAGAGATGCTCTGTGGAAGGTATTAAGAATAGTTGTTAGAAGTTGTTAGAAGTTGTTAGAAGCAGTGACAAGTTTTTATCGAGGATGTGAGGCATGTGTACGTGTAGAAAGTGAGGAAAGTGATTGGTTCTCAGTGAATGTAGGTTTGCGGTAGGGGTTTATGATGTCTCCATGGTTGTTTAATTCGTTCATGGATGTGGTTGTTAGGGAGGTGAATGCAAGAGTTTTGGAAAGAGTGGCAAGTATGTAGTCTGTTGTGGATGAGAGAGCTTGGGAAGTGAGTCAGTTGTTGTTCGCTGATGATACAGCGCTGGTGGCTGATTTCTGCGAGAAACTGCTGAAGCTGATGACTGAGTTTGGTAAAGTGTGTGAAAGGAGAAAGCTGAGAGTAAATGTGAATAAGAGCAAGGTTATTAGGTACAATAGGGTTGAGAGACAAGTCAATTGTGAGGTAAGTTTGAATGGAGAAAAGCTGGTGGAAGTGAAGTGTTTTAGATATCTGGGAGTGGATCTGGCAGCGGATGGAACCATGGAAGCAGAAGTGAATCATAGGGTGAGGGAGGGGGCGAAAATTCTAGGAGCGTTGAAGAACTCGTGGAAATCGAGAACATTATCTCGGAAAGCAAAAATGGGTATGTTTGAAGGAATACTGGTTCCAACAATGTTATATAGATGCGAGGCGTGGGCTATGGATAGAGTTGTGCAGAGGAGGGTGGATGTGCTGGAAATGAGATGTTTGAGGACAATATGTGGTGTGAGGTGGTTTGATCGAGTAAGTGATAATAGGGTAAGAGAGATGTATGGTAATAAAGAGAGTGTGGTTTAGAGAGCAGAAGAGGGTGTTTTGAAATGGTTTGGTCACATGGAGAAACTGAGTGAGGGAAGATTGACCAAGAGGATATGTGTGTCATAGGTCGAGGAAACGAGGAGAAGTGGGAGACGAAACTGGAGGTGGAAAGATGGAGTGAAAAAGATTTTGAGTGATCGGGGCCTGAACATGTAGGAGGGTGAAAGGCGTACAAGGAATAGAGTGAATTGGAACGATGTGGTATACCGGGGTCGACCTGCTGTCAATGGATTGAACGAGGGCTGTGAAGCGTTTGGGGTAAACCATGGAAAGTTCTGTGAGGCCTGGTTGTGGAAAGGGAGCTGTGGTTTCAGTGCATTATCAAATGACAGCTAGAGACTGAGTGTGAACGAATTTGGCCTTTGGTCTTTTCCTAGCGCTACCTCGTACACATTAGGGGAAAGGGTTGTTATTGCATGTGTGCCGAGATGGCGATGGGAATGAATAAAGGCAGACAGTATGAATTATGTACAAGTGTATATATGTATATGTCTGTGTGTGTATATATATGTATACGTTGAGATGTATAGTTATGTATATTTGCGTGTGTGGACGTGTATGTATATACATGTGTATGTGGGTGGGTTGGGCCATTCTTTCGTCTTTTTCCTTGCGCTACCTCGCTAACGCGGGAGACAGCGACAAAGCAAAATAAATAATATATATATATATATATATATATATATATATATATATATATAAATATATATATATATATATATATATATATATATATATATATATATATATATATATATATATATATATATATATATGGTGTGGGAGGCAAGTTGTTAGAAGCAGTGAAAAGTTTTTATCTAGGATGTAAGGCATGTGTACGTGCAGCAAGAGAGGAAAGTGATTGGTTCTCAGTGAATGTAGGTTTGCGGCAGGGGTGTTTGATGTCTCCATGGTTGTTTAATTTGTTTATGGGTGGGGTTGTTAGGGAGGTGAATGCAAGAGTTTTGGAAAGAGGGGCAAGTATGAAGTCTGTTGTGGATGAGAGAGCTTGGGAAGTGAGTCAGTTGTTGTTCGCTGATGATACAGCGCTGGTGGCTGATTCATGTGAGAAACTGCAGAAGCTGGTGACTGAGTTTGGTAAAGTGTGTGGAAGAAGAAAGTTAAGAGTAAATGTGAATAAGAGCAAGGTTATTAGGTACAGTAGGGTTGAGGGTCAAGTCAATTGTGAGCTAAGTTTGAATGGAGAAAAACTGGAGGAAGTAAAGTGTTTTAGATATCTGGGAGTAAATCTGGCAGCGGATGGAACTATGGAAGCGGAATGGATCATAGGGTGGGGGAGGGGGCGAAAATCCTGGGAGCCTTGAAGAATGTGTGGAAGTCGAGAATATTATCTCGGAAAGCAAAAATGGGTATGTTTGAAGGAACAGTGGTTCCAACAATGTTGTATGGTTGCGAGGCGTGGGCTATGGATAGAGTTGTGCGCAGGAGGGTGGATGTGCTGGAAATGAGTTGTTTGAGGACAATGTGTGGTTTGAGGTGGTTT
>NC_092227.1:38146713-38194213 GCF_036320965.1 Panulirus ornatus | reverse complement strand
GTGTAATAATCACATCATCAGGGGAGACACAAGAGGGAAATATAACAGGCAGTTGATATACATCGGAGAGACGAAGCTAGGACGCCATTTGGTAAACATGTGATTGTCCAAAACATACAACGAGCGTTCATAAACTTATCATTTTATAAATCTTATCAACAATAAAGCTATCTAATTTGTACAGACCATCACTAATATTAAGATTATAATTCTTTGTGTATTCAATAATAGAAGATTCAATGATATTTCTCTTGGTAATAGAGTTAGAGTTAACAACTGAGATGGCGTTACTCCAGTCAATACAATGATCACAGCTTTTAACATGATTAAACAAGGCATTTGATTCTTGTCCCGTTCTTATACTATATTTATGTTGCTTAAGTCTAACAGAAAGAGCCTTACTAGTCTGACCAACATAAAACTTATCACAGTTTCCACAAGGAACTTTATAGATGCAACCAAGAGAATTTTCTCGTGAATTTCTGATTAAGATATTCTTTATAGTATTATTGTTGCTAAAGGCAACATTTACATTAAAGGTTTTAAGCAACATGGGAAGCAAAGTGAAATTATCATTAAAAGGGAGAACTGAAAGATTCTTGGTGTCAATGGGAGGTTTGGGCTCAACTCTATAAAAGGATTTCTTTGCTAACTTAAGGGATTTATCAATGAAAGATCTAGGGTACTTTAACTTAGATCCAATAGAATATATCTTCTCAAACTCATCTTCATTAAACTCTGGATTGCAAATACGTAATGCCCTTAGAAACATAGAGTGAAATGATGATAATTTAACTTCGTCATGTTGAGATGAGTAATATATGAGGATACATTGGTGGGTTTTCTGTATATGCTAAACTTATACTTGTTTCCTTGTCTGTGGATCATGCAATCTAAAAATGGTAACATACCATTATTTTCATTTTCTACAGTAAATTTGATGGAAGGTATTAAATTGTTAAGTAAGGGGAGAAATATTTGTAAATTTTCATTTGTTGCCATAACACAAAGAACATCATCTACGTACCTAAACCAAATTGCATTAGAAGGTAAGATATCCTTTAGTAATTTTGTTTCAAAAAATTCCATATAAAGATTACTTAGTACAGGTGAAAGAGGGTCACCCATTGCCATACCAAATTCTTGAGCATAATAATCTCCATTAAATTGAAATACACAGTCTTTTATACACAATTTTATCAGTTCAATGAAATTAGACTTTGAAACCGGTAATTGAATATCATCCAAGACATCAAACAAATATTCTAAAAGGTCATCAACTGGAACTTTAGTGAAAAGTGAGGAAACATCAAAGCTAACTAGTTTGAAATCAAAATTAATATTTATATTGTTTAGCTTGTTGACTAAATCTACATTGTTCATGATATTAGAATTTGAGACCTTACCCACTAAAGGGCTTAATAAGGAAACTAACCATTTTGATAATTCATATGTGATGGAGCCTACTGAACTCACTATAGTTCTTGCTGGAAAATTCTGTTTATGTGTTTTGATAAGTCCATACGTATATGGCAGTGAATGGGACAGAGATTACAAATTTTTGATAAGAGAAATGTTACCTTTCAACAACAACTTCATTTCTTTATTGAAGTGAGAATTAACTGCTTCTAAGGGATTTCTACTAAGTTTAGAATATGTTGTGTTATCATTTAGATCATTCATTTTAGATAAATAGTTACTTTTGTCTAAAATCGTAACTGTGTTAGCCTTATCTGCTTTAGCAATATGTATATCCTTGTCTTTTTTTAAGGTGTTAATAGCTCTTATGAATCTTTTAGGGCAATTTCATTGAACTGATAAAATTGTGTATAAAAGACTGAGTATTTCAATTTAATGGAGATTATTATGCTCAAAAATTTGGTATGGCAATGGGTAACCCTCTTTCACCTGTACTAAGTAATCTTTATATGGAATTTTTTGAAACAAAATTACTAAAGGATATCTTACCTTCTGATGCAATTTGGTTTAGGCATGTAGATGATGTTCTTTGTGTTTGGCCAAAAAATGAAAATTTACAAATATTTCTCCCCTTACTTTACAATTTAGTACCTTCCATCAAATTTACTGTAGAAAATGAAAATAATGGTATGTTACCATTTTTAGATTGCATGATCCATACACAAGGAAACAAGTTTAAGTTTAGCATATACAGAAAACCCACCAGTGTATCCTCATATATCCATTATTACTCATCTCAACATGACAGAGTTAAATTATCATCACTTCAACCTATGTTCCTAAGGGCATTAAGTATTTGCAGTCCAGAGTTTATTGATGATGAGTTTGAGAAGATATATTCTATTGGATCTAAGTTAAAGGACCCTAAATCTTTCATTGATAAATCCCTTAAGTTAGCAAAGAAATCATTTTATAGAGCTGAGCCCAAACCTCCCATTGACACCAAGAATCTTTTAGTTCTCCCTTTTAATAATAATTTCCCTTTGCTTCCCATGTTGCTTAGAACCTTTAATGTAAATGCTGCCTTTAGCAACAATAATACTATAAAGAATATCTTAATTAGAAATTCACGAGAAAATTCTCTTGGTTGCATCTATACAGTTCCCTGTGGAAACTGTGATAAATTCTATGTTGGTCAGACTAGTAAGGATCTTTCTGTTAGACTTAAGCAACATAAATATAGTATAAGAACGGGACAAGAATCAAATGCCTTGTTTAATCATGTTAAAAACTATGATCATTGTATTGACTGGAGTAACGCCATCTCAGTTGTTAACTCTAACTCTATTACCAAGAGAAATATCATTGAATCTTCTATTATTAAGTACACAAAGAATTATAATCTTAATATTAGTGATGGTCTGTACAAATTAGATATCTTTATTGTTGATAAGATTTGTAAAATGATAAGTTATGAACGCTCGTTGTATGTTTTGGACAATCACATGTTTACCAAATGGCGTCCTAGCTTCGTCTATTCGGTGTATATCAACTCACTGTTATATTCCTCTCTTGTGTCTCCCCTGATGATGTGATTATTACACGAAAGTGCACTTGGGAACTTTTCGTGTTTCATTTTCCCCGTGGACTCATAGGAATATCTTGATCACGCGCAAAATTGTGATCCTTTCCAATATATATATATATATATATATATATATATATATATATATATATATATATATATATATATATATATATATATATATATATATATATATATATTTCTTAATTATATAAATCTATTATACTTTGTCGCTGTCTCCCGCGTTAGCGAAGTAGCGCAAGGAAACAGACGAAAGAATGGCCCAACCCACCCACATACACATGAATATACATACACGTCCACACACGAAATATATACATACCTATACATCTCAACGTATACGCATATATTAACACACACAGACGTATACATATATACACATGTACATAATTCATACTGTCTGCCCTTATTCAATCTCGTCGCCACCCCGTCACACATGAAATGAAAACCCCCTCTCCTGCATGTGCCCGAGGTAGCGCTAGGAAGAGACAGCAAAGGCCACATTCGTTCACACTCAGTCTCTAGCTCTCATGTATAATGCACCGAAACCACAGCTCCCTTTCCACATCCAGGCCACACAAAACTTTCCATGGTTTACCCCAGACGCTTCACATGCCCTGGTTCAATCCATTGACAGCACGTCTACCCCGGTATACTACATCGTTCAATTCATTCTATTCCCTGCACGGCTTTCACCCTCCTGCAGGTTCGGGCCCCGATCACTGAAAATCTTTTTCACTCCATCTTTCCACCTCCAATATGGTCTTCCACTTCTCCTTGTTCCCTCCACCTCTGACACATATATCCTCTTTGTCAATCTTTCCTCACTCATTCTCTCCATGTGACCAAACCATTTCAAAACACCCTCTTCTGCTCTCTCAACCACACTCTTTTCATTACCACACATCTCTCTTACCCTTTCCTCACTTACTCGATCAAACCACCTCACATCACATATTGTCCTTAAACATCTCATTTACAACATATCCACCCTCCACCGCACAGCTGTCTATAGCCCACGCTTCGCAACCGTATAACATTGTTGGAACCACTATTCCTTCAAACATAGCCATTTTTGCTTTCCAAGATAACGTTCTCGACTTCCACACATTTTTTAACGCTCCCAGAACGTTCACCCATTCCCCCATCCTATGATTCACTTCCTCTTCCATGGTTCCATCCGCTGTCAAATCCACTCCCAGATATCTAAAACACTTCACTTCCTCCAGTTTTTCTCCATTCAAACATACCTCCCAAATTAACTTGTCCCTCAACCCTACTGTACCTAATAACCTTGGTCTTATTCACATTTACTCTCAGCTTTCTTCTTTCACACACTTTACCAAACTCAGTCACCAGCTTCTGCAGTTTCTGACTCACTTCCCAAGCACTCTCATGCACAACAGACTGCATACTTGCCCCTCTTTACAAAACTCTTGCATTCACCTCCATAACAACCCCATCCATAAACAAGTTAAACAACCATAGAGACATCACGCACCCCTGCCGCAAACCAACATTCACTGAGAACCAATCACTCTCCTCTCTTCCTACACGTACACATGCCTTACCTCCTCGATAAAAACTTTTCACCGCCTCTAGCAACTTACCTCCCACACCATATATTCTTAATTTCTTAATACCTTCCACAGAGCATCTCTATCAACTCTATCATATGCCTTCTCCAGATCCATAAATGAACATACAATTTGCTTTTCTAAGTATTTCTCACATACATTCTTCAAATCAAAGACCTGGTCCATGCATCCTCTACCACTTCTGAAACCACACTGCTCTTCTCCAATCTGATGTTCGGTACATGCCTTCACCGTCTCAATCAATACTCTCCCATATAATTTCCCAGGAATACTCAACAAACTTATACCTCTGCAATTTGAGCAATCACCCTTATCCCCTTTGCCTTCCTACAATGGCATTATGCAAGCATTCCGCCAATCCTGAGGCACCTCACCATGAGTCATACATACATTAGATAACCTTAACCAAACCCGCTGCCTTGTCGGCTTTCATCTTCCGCAAAACTTTTACTACTTCTCTCTGCTTGCCAGATCATTCTTCCTAACTCTCTCAATTTGCAAACCACCTCGACCAAAACACCCTATACCTGCTACTCTATCATCAAACACATTTAACAAACCTTCAAAATACTCACTCCATCTCCTTCTCACATCACCACTACTTGTTATCACCTCCCTATTTGCCCCCTTCACTGATGTTCCTATTTGTTCCCTTGTCTTACGCACTTTATTTACCTCCTTCCAAAACATCTTTTTATTCTCACTAGAATTTTATGATACTCTATCACCCCAACTCTCATTTGCCCTCCTTTTAACCTCTTGCACCTTTCTCTTGATTTCCTGTCTCTTTCTTTTACACATCTCCCACTCATTTGTATTATTACCTTGCAAAAATCGTCCAAATGCCTCTCTCTTCTCTTTCACTAATAATATTACCTCTTCATTCCACCAATCACTACCCTTTCTAATCAACCCACCTCCCACGGTTCTCATGCCACAAGCATCTTTTCCACAAGCCATCAGTGCTTCCCTAAATACAACCCATTCCTCCACCACTCCCCTTACGTCCTTTGTTCTAACCTTTTTCCATTCTGTACTCATTCTCTCCCGGTAGTTCCCCACACAAGTCTCCTTCCCAAGCTCACTTACTCTCAACACTCTCTTCACCCCAACATTCTCCCTTCTTTTTTGAAAACCTCTAGAAATCTTCACCTTCGCCTCTACAAGATAATGATCAGACATCCCTCCAGTTGTACATCTCAGTGCATTAACATCCCAAAGTCTCTCTTTCGCGTGCCTATCAATTAACACGTAATCCAATAACGCTATCGAGGTATCGAAAGGAAACAGACGAAAGAAATGGCCCCCCCCCCCCCCCCCATACACATGTATATACATACGTCCACACACGCAAATATACATACCTACACAGCCTTCCACGGTTTACCCCAGACGCTTCACATGCCCTGCTTCAATCCACTGACAGCACGTCAACCCCGGTATACCACATCGCTCCAACTCACTCTATTCCTTGCCCTCCTTTCACCCTCCTGCATGTTCAGGCCCCGATCACACAAAATCTTTTTCACTCCATCTTTCCACCTCCAGTTTGGTCTCCCTCTTCTCCTTGTTCCCTCCACCTCCGACACATATATCCTCTTGGTCAATCTTTCCTCACTCATCCTCTTCATGTGCCCAAACCACTTCAAAACACCCTCTTCTGCTCTCTCAACCACGCTCTTTTTATTTCCACACATCTCTCTTACCCTTACGTTACTCACTCTATCAAACCACCTCACACCACACATTGTCCTCAAACATCTCATTTCCAGCACATCCATCCTCCTGCGCACAACTCTATCCATAGCCCACGCCTCGCAACCATACAACATTGTTGGAACCACTATTCCTTCAAACATACCCATTTTTGCTTTCCGAGATAATGTTCTCGACTTCCACACATTCTTCAAGGCCCCCAGAATTTTCGCCCCCTCCCCCACCCTATGATCCACTTCCGCTTCCATGGTTCCATCCGCTGCCAGATCCACTCCCAGATATCTAAAACACTTCACTTCCTCCAGTTTTTCTCCATTCAAACTCACCTCCCAATTGACTTGACCCTCAACCCTACTGTACCTAATAACCTTGCTCTTATTCACATTTACTCTTAACTTTCTTCTTCCACACACTTTACCAAACTCAGTCACAAGCTTCTGCAGTTTCTCACATGAATCAGCCACCAGCGCTGTGTCATCAGCGAACAACAACTGACTCACTTCCCAAGCTCTCTCATCCCCAACAGACTTCATACTTGCCCCTCTTTCCAAAACTCTTGCATTTACCTCCCTAACAACCCCATCCATAAACAAATTAAACAACCATGGAGACATCACACACCCCTGCCGCAAACCTACATTCACTGAGAACCAATCACTTTCCTGTCTTCCTACACGTACACATGCCTTACATCCTCGATAAAAACTTTTCACTGCTTCTAACAACTTTCCTCCCACACCATATATTCTTAATACCTTCCACAGAGCATCTGTATCAACTCTATCATATGCCTTCTCCAGATCCATAAATGCTACATACAAATCCATTTGCTTTTCTAAGTATTTCTCACATACATTCTTCAAAGCAAACACCTGATCCACACATCCTCTACCACTTCTGAAACCACACCGCTCTTCCCCAATCGGATGCTCTGTACATGCCTTCACCCTCTCAATCAATACCCTCCCATATAATTTACCAGGAATACTCAACAAACTTATACCTCTGTAATTTGAGCACTCACTCTTATCCCCTTTGCCTTTGTACAATGGCACTATGCACGCATTCCGCCAATCCTCAGGCACCTCACCATGAGTCATACATACATTAAATAACCTTACCAACCAGTCAACAATACAGTCACCCCCTTTTTTAATAAATTCCACTGCAATACCATCCAAACCTGCTGCCTTGCCGGCTTTCATCTTCCGCAAAGCTTTCACTACCTCTTCTCTGTTTACCAAATCATTTTCCCTAACCCTCTCACTTTGCACACCACCTCGACCAAAACACCCTATATCTGCCACTCTATCATCAAACACATTCAACAAACTTTCGAAATACTCACTCCATCTCCTTCTCACATCACCACTACTTGTTATCACCTCCCCATTTGCGCCCTTCACTGAAGTTCCCATTTGCTCCCTTGTCTTACGCACTTTATTTACCTCCTTCCAGAACATCTTTTTATTCTCCCTAAAATTTAATGATACTCTCTCACCCCAACTCTCATTTGCCCTTTTTTTCACCTCTTGCACCTTTCTCTTGACCTCCTGTCTCTTTCTTTTATACATATCGCACTCAACTGCATTTTTTCCGTGCAAAAATCGTCCAAATGCCTCTCTCTTCTCTTTCACTAATACTCTTACTTCTTCATCCCACCACTCACTACCCTTTCTAATCAACCCACCTCCCACTCTTCTCATGCCACAAGCATCTTTTGCGCAATCCATCACTGATTCCCTAAATACATCCCATTCCTCCCCCACTCCCCTTACTTCCATTGTTCTCACCTTTTTCCATTCTGTACTCAGTCTCTCCTGGTACTTCCTCACACAGGTCTCCTTCTCAAGCTCACTTACTCTCACCACCCTCTTCACCCCAACATTCACTCTTCTTTTCTGAAAACCCATACAAATCTTCACCTTAGCCTCCACAAGATAATGATCAGACATCCCTCCAGTTGCACCTCTCAGCACATTAACATCCAAAAGTCTCTCTTTCGCACGCCTGTCAATTAACACGTAATCCAATAACGCTCTCTGGCCATCTCTCCTACTTACATAAGTATACTTATGTATATCTCGCTTTTTAAACCAGGTATTCCCAATCACCAGTCCTTTTTCAGCACATAAATCTACATATATATATATATATATATATATATATATATATATATATATATATATATATATATATATATATATATATATATATATATATATATATATATATATATATATATATATATATATATATATATTATCCCTGGGGATAGGGGAGAAAGAATACTTCCCACGTATTCCCTGCGTGTCGTAGAAGGCGACTAAAAGGGGAGGGAGCGGGTGGCTGGAAATCCTCCCCTCTCGTTTTTTTTTTTTTTTAATTTTCCAAAAGAAGAAACAGAGAAGGGGGCCAAGTGAGGATTTTCCCTCTAAGGCCCAGTCCTCTGTTCTTAACGCTACCTCGCAAATGCGGGAAATGGCGAATCGTATGAAAAAAAAAATATATATATATACATACATACATATATATATATATATCTATCTATCTATCTATCTCTCTATTTATCTATCTATCTATCTATCTATCTATCTATCTATCTATCTATCTATATATATATATATATATATATATATATATATATATATATATATATATATATATATTTTCATTTTTTTTTTTTGCTCTGTCGCTGTCTCCCGCGTTTGCGAGGTAGCGCAAGGAAAGACACGAAAGAAATGGCCCAACCCACCCCCATACACATGTATATACATACACGTCCACACACGCAAATATACATACCTACACAGCTTTCCATGGTTTACCCCAGACGCTTCACATGCCCTGATTCAATCCACTGACAGCACGTCAACCCCGGTATACCACATCGATCCAATTCACTCTATTCCTTGGCCTCCTTTCACCCTCCTGCATGTTCAGGCCCCGATCACACAAAATCTTTTTCACTCCATCTTTCCACCTCCAATTTGGTCTCCCACTTCTCCTCCTTCCCTTCACCTCCGACACATATATCCTCTTGGTCAATCTTTCCTCACTCTATTTCTCCATGTGACCAAAGCATTTCAAAACACCCTCTTCTGCTCTCTCAACCACGCGCTTTTTATTTCCACACATCTCTCTTACCCTTACGTTACTTACTCTATCAAACCACCTCACACCACACATTGTCCTCAAACATCTCATTTCCAGCACATCCACCTCTTGCGCACAACTCTATCCATAGCCCACGCCTCGCAACCATACAACATTGTTGGAACCACTATTCCTTCAAACATACCCATTTTTACTTTCCGAGATAATGTTCTCGACTTCCACACATTCTTCAAGGCTTCCAGGATTTTCGCCCCCCCTCCCTTACCCTATGATCCACTTCCGCTTCCATGGTTCCATCCGCTGCCCGATCCACTCCCAGATATCTAAAGCACTTTACTTCCTCCAGTTTTTCTCCATTCAAACTTACCTCCCAATTAACTTGACCCTCAACCCTACTGTACCTAATAACCTTGCTCTTATTCATATTACTCTTAACTTTCTTCTTTCACACACTTTACCAAACTCAGTCACCAGCTTCTGCAGTTTCTCACATGAATCAGCCACCAGCGCTGTATCATCAGCGAACAACAACTGACTCACTTCCCAAGCTCTCTCATCCACAACAGACTTCATACTTGCCTCTCTTTCCAAAACTCTTGCATTCACCTCCCTAACAACCCCATCCATAAACAAATTAAAGAACCATGGAGACATCACACACCCCTGCCGCAAACCTATATTCACTGAGAACCAATCACTCTCCTCTCTCCCTACACGTACACATGCCTTACATCCTCGATGAAAACTTTTCACTGCTTCAAACAACTTGCCTCCCACACTATATATTCTTAATACCTTCCACAGAGCATCTGTATCAACTCTATCATATGCCTTCTCCAGATCCATAAATTCTACATACAAATCCATTTGCTTTTCTAAGTATTTCTCACATACATTCTTCAAAGCAAACACCTGATCCACAAATCCTCTACCACTTCTGAAACCACACTGCTCTTCCCCAATCTGATGCTCTGTACATGCCTTCACCCTCTCAATCAATACCCTCCCATACAATTTACCAGGAATACTCAACAAACTTATTCCTCTGTAATTTGAGCACTCACTCTTACCCCCTTTGCCTTTGTACAATGGCACTATGCACGCATTCCGCCAATCCTCAGGCACCGCACCATGAGTCATACATACATTAAAAACCTTACCAACCAGTCAACAATACAGTCACCCCCTTTTTTAATAAATTCCACTGCAATACCATCCAAACCTGCTGCCTTGCCGGCTTTCATCTTCCGCAAAGCTTTCACTACCTCTTCTCTGTTTACCAAATCATTTTCCCTAACCCTCTCACTTTGCACACCACCTCGACCAAAACACCGTATATCTGCCACTCTATCATCAAACACATTCAACAAACCTTCAAAATACTCACTCCATCTCACATCACCACTACTTGTTATCACCTCCCCATTTGCACCCTTCACTGAAGTTCCCATTTGCTCCCTTGTCCTACGCACTTTATTTACCTCCTTCCAGAACATCTTTTTATTCTCCCTAAAATTTAATGATACCCTCTCACCCCAACTCTCATTTGCCCTCTTTTTCACCTCTTGCACCTTTCTCTTGACCTCCTGTCTCTTTCTTTTATACATATCGCACTCAACTGCATTTTTTCCCTGCAAAAATCGTCCAAATGCCTCTCTCTTCTCTTTCACTAATAATCTTACTTCTTCATCCCACCACTCACTACCCTTTCTAATCAACCCACCTCCCACTCTTCTCATGCCACAAGCATCTTTTGCGCAATCTAATCCATATATATATATACATATATATATATATATATGTATATATATATATATATATATATATATATATATATATATATATATATATAATATATATATATATATATATTTTTTTTTTCTACTTTGCTTTGTCGCTGTCTACCGCGTTAGCGAGGTAGCGCAAGGAAAAAGACGAAAGAATGGCCCAACCCACCCACATACACATGTATATATATAGAAGTCCACGCTCGAAAATATAAATACCTATACATCTCAATGCACACATATATATACACACACAGACATATACATATACATATATACACATGTACATAATTCATACTGTCTGCCTTTATTTATTCCCATCGCCACCTCGCCACACATAGAATAACAACCCCCTCCCCAATCATGTGTGCGAGGTAGCGCTAGGAAAATACAACAAGGCCCATTCGTTCACACTCAGTCTCTAGCTGTCATGTAATTATGCACCGAAACCACAGCTCCCTTTCGACATCCAGGCCCCACAGAACTTTCCATGGTTTACCCCAGACGTTTTCACATTTCCTGCTTCAATCCATTGACAGCACGTCGACCCCGGTATACACATCGTTCCAATTCACTCTTTTCCTTGCACGCCTTTCACCCTCCTACATGTTCAGGCCCCGATCACCCAAAATCTTTTCCACTCCATCTTTCCACCTCCAATTTGGTCTCCCACTTCTCCTCGTTCCCTCCACCTCTGACACATATATCCTCTTGGTCAATCTTTCCTCATTCATTCTCTCCTTGTGACGAAACCATTTCAAAACACCCTGTTCTGCTATCTCAACACACTCTTTTTATTTTCATACATCTCTCTTACCCTTACATTACTTACTCGATCATATATTATAATATATATATATATATATATATATATATATATTTATAAATATATATATATATATATATATATAATATATATATTAATATATATATATATATATATATATATATATATATATATATATATATATATATATATATATTGGAAAGTATCACAATTTTGCGCTATAATATATTCCTATGAGTCCACGGGGAAAATGAAACACGAAAAGTTCCCAAATGCACTTTCGTGTAATAATCACATCATCAGGGGAGACACAAGAGGGAAATATAACAGGCAGTTGATATACATCGAGAGACGAAGCTAGGACGCCATTTGGTAAACATGTGATTGTCCAAAACATACAACGAGCGTTCATAAACTTATCATTTTACAAATCTTATCAACAATAAAGCTATCTAATTTGTACAGACCATCACTAATATTAAGATTATAATTCTTTGTGTATTCAATAATAGAAGATTCAATGATATTTCTCTTGGTAATAGAGTTAGAGTTAACAACTGAGATGGCGTTACTCCAGTCAATACAATGATCACAGCTTTTAACATGATTAAACAAGGCATTTGATTCTTGTCCCGTTCTTATACTATATTTATGTTGCTTAAGTCTAACAGAAAGAGCCTTACTAGTCTGACCAACATAAAACTTATCACAGTTTCCACAAGGAACTTTATAGATGCAACCAAGAGAATTTTCTCGTGAATTTCTGATTAAGATATTCTTTATAGTATTATTGTTGCTAAAGGCAACATTTACATTAAAGGTTTTAAGCAACATGGGAAGCAAAGTGAAATTATCATTAAAAGGGGAGAACTGAAAGATTCTTGGTGTCAATGGGAGGTTTGGGCTCAACTCTATAAAAGGATTTCTTTGCTAACTTAAGGGATTTATCAATGAAAGATCTAGGGTACTTTAACTTAGATCCAATAGAATATATCTTCTCAAACTCATCTTCATTAAACTCTGGATTGCAAATACGTAATGCCCTTAGAAACATAGAGTGAAATGATGATAATTTAACTTCGTCATGTTGAGATGAGTAATATATGAGGATACATTGGTGGGTTTTCTGTATATGCTAAACTTATACTTGTTTCCTTGTCTGTGGATCATGCAATCTAAAAATGGTAACATACCATTATTTTCATTTTCTACAGTAAATTTGATGGAAGGTATTAAATTGTTAAGTAAGGGGAGAAATATTTGTAAATTTTCATTTGTTGCCATAACACAAAGAACATCATCTACGTACCTAAACCAAATTGCATTAGAAGGTAAGATATCCTTTAGTAATTTTGTTTCAAAAAATTCCATATAAAGATTACTTAGTACAGGTGAAAGAGGGTCACCCATTGCCATACCAAATTCTTGAGCATAATAATCTCCATTAAATTGAAATACACAGTCTTTTATACACAATTTTATCAGTTCAATGAAATTAGACTTTGAAACCGGTAATTGAATATCATCCAAGACATCAAACAAATATTCTAAAAGGTCATCAACTGGAACTTTAGTGAAAAGTGAGGAAACATCAAAGCTAACTAGTTTGAAATCAAAATTAATATTTATATTGTTTAGCTTGTTGACTAAATCTACATTGTTCATGATATTAGAATTTGAGACCTTACCCACTAAAGGGCTTAATAAGGAAACTAACCATTTTGATAATTCATATGTGATGGAGCCTACTGAACTCACTATAGTTCTTGCTGGAAAATTCTGTTTATGTGTTTTGATAAGTCCATACGTATATGGCAGTGAATGGGACAGAGATTACAAATTTTTGATAAGAGAAATGTTACCTTTCAACAACAACTTCATTTCTTTATTGAAGTGAGAATTAACTGCTTCTAAGGGATTTCTACTAAGTTTAGAATATGTTGTGTTATCATTTAGATCATTCATTTTAGATAAATAGTTACTTTTGTCTAAAATCGTAACTGTGTTAGCCTTATCTGCTTTAGCAATATGTATATCCTTGTCTTTTTTTA
Organism: Panulirus ornatus; assembly: GCF_036320965.1. Taxonomy (NCBI): domain Eukaryota; kingdom Metazoa; phylum Arthropoda; class Malacostraca; order Decapoda; family Palinuridae; genus Panulirus; species Panulirus ornatus. Next base: position 38,180,132 of record NC_092227.1, on the reverse strand, counting down.
AGGTGTTAATAGCTCTTATGAATCTTTTAGGGCAATTTCATTGAACTGATAAAATTGTGTATAAAAGACTGAGTATTTCAATTTAATGGAGATTATTATGCTCAAAAATTTGGTATGGCAATGGGTAACCCTCTTTCACCTGTACTAAGTAATCTTTATATGGAATTTTTTGAAACAAAATTACTAAAGGATATCTTACCTTCTGATGCAATTTGGTTTAGGCATGTAGATGATGTTCTTTGTGTTTGGCCAAAAAAATGAAAATTTACAAATATTTCTTCCCTTACGTAACAATTTAGTACCTTCCATCAAATTTACTGTAGAAAATGAAAATAATGGTATGTTACCATTTTTAGATTGCATGATCCATACACAAGGAAACAAGTTTAAGTTTAGCATATACAGAAAACCCACCAGTGTATCCTCATATATCCATTATTACTCATCTCAACATGACAGAGTTAAATTATCATCACTTCAACCTATGTTCCTAAGGGCATTAAGTATTTGCAGTCCAGAGTTTATTGATGATGAGTTTGAGAAGATATATTCTATTGGATCTAAGTTAAAGGACCCTAAATCTTTCATTGATAAATCCCTTAAGTTAGCAAAGAAATCATTTTATAGAGCTGAGCCCAAACCTCCCATTGACACCAAGAATCTTTTAGTTCTCCCTTTTAATAATAATTTCCCTTTGCTTCCCATGTTGCTTAGAACCTTTAATGTAAATGCTGCCTTTAGCAACAATAATACTATAAAGAATATCTTAATTAGAAATTCACGAGAAAATTCTCTTGGTTGCATCTATACAGTTCCCTGTGGAAACTGTGATAAATTCTATGTTGGTCAGACTAGTAAGGATCTTTCTGTTAGACTTAAGCAACATAAATATAGTATAAGAACGGGACAAGAATCAAATGCCTTGTTTAATCATGTTAAAAACTATGATCATTGTATTGACTGGAGTAACGCCATCTCAGTTGTTAACTCTAACTCTATTACCAAGAGAAATATCATTGAATCTTCTATTATTAAGTACACAAAGAATTATAATCTTAATATTAGTGATGGTCTGTACAAATTAGATATCTTTATTGTTGATAAGATTTGTAAAATGATAAGTTATGAACGCTCGTTGTATGTTTTGGACAATCACATGTTTACCAAATGGCGTCCTAGCTTCGTCTATTCGGTGTATATCAACTCACTGTTATATTCCTCTCTTGTGTCTCCCCTGATGATGTGATTATTACACGAAAGTGCACTTGGGAACTTTTCGTGTTTCATTTTCCCCGTGGACTCATAGGAATATCTTGATCACGCGCAAAATTGTGATCCTTTCCAATATATATATATATATATATATATATATATATATATATATATATATATATATATATATATATATATATATATATATATATATATATATATATATTTCTTAATTATATAAATCTATTATACTTTGTCGCTGTCTCCCGCGTTAGCGAAGTAGCGCAAGGAAACAGACGAAAGAATGGCCCAAACCACCCACATACACATGAATATACATACACGTCCACACACGAAATATATACATACCTATACATCTCAACGTATACGCATATATTAACACACACAGACGTATACATATATACACATGTACATAATTCATACTGTCTGCCCTTATTCAATCTCGTCGCCACCCCGTCACACATGAAATGAAAACCCCCTCTCCTGCATGTGCCCGAGGTAGCGCTAGGAAGAGACAGCAAAGGCCACATTCGTTCACACTCAGTCTCTAGCTCTCATGTATAATGCACCGAAACCACAGCTCCCTTTCCACATCCAGGCCACACAAAACTTTCCATGGTTTACCCCAGACGCTTCACATGCCCTGGTTCAATCCATTGACAGCACGTCTACCCCGGTATACTACATCGTTCAATTCATTCTATTCCCTGCACGGCTTTCACCCTCCTGCAGGTTCGGGCCCCGATCACTGAAAATCTTTTTCACTCCATCTTTCCACCTCCAATATGGTCTTCCACTTCTCCTTGTTCCCTCCACCTCTGACACATATATCCTCTTTGTCAATCTTTCCTCACTCATTCTCTCCATGTGACCAAACCATTTCAAAACACCCTCTTCTGCTCTCTCAACCACACTCTTTTCATTACCACACATCTCTCTTACCCTTTCCTCACTTACTCGATCAAACCACCTCACATCACATATTGTCCTTAAACATCTCATTTACAACATATCCACCCTCCACCGCACAGCTGTCTATAGCCCACGCTTCGCAACCGTATAACATTGTTGGAACCACTATTCCTTCAAACATAGCCATTTTTGCTTTCCAAGATAACGTTCTCGACTTCCACACATTTTTTAACGCTCCCAGAACGTTCACCCATTCCCCCATCCTATGATTCACTTCCTCTTCCATGGTTCCATCCGCTGTCAAATCCACTCCCAGATATCTAAAACACTTCACTTCCTCCAGTTTTTCTCCATTCAAACATACCTCCCAAATTAACTTGTCCCTCAACCCTACTGTACCTAATAACCTTGGTCTTATTCACATTTACTCTCAGCTTTCTTCTTTCACACACTTTACCAAACTCAGTCACCAGCTTCTGCAGTTTCTGACTCACTTCCCAAGCACTCTCATGCACAACAGACTGCATACTTGCCCCTCTTTACAAAACTCTTGCATTCACCTCCATAACAACCCCATCCATAAACAAGTTAAACAACCATAGAGACATCACGCACCCCTGCCGCAAACCAACATTCACTGAGAACCAATCACTCTCCTCTCTTCCTACACGTACACATGCCTTACCTCCTCGATAAAAACTTTTCACCGCCTCTAGCAACTTACCTCCCACACCATATATTCTTAATTTCTTAATACCTTCCACAGAGCATCTCTATCAACTCTATCATATGCCTTCTCCAGATCCATAAATGAACATACAATTTGCTTTTCTAAGTATTTCTCACATACATTCTTCAAATCAAAGACCTGGTCCATGCATCCTCTACCACTTCTGAAACCACACTGCTCTTCTCCAATCTGATGTTCGGTACATGCCTTCACCGTCTCAATCAATACTCTCCCATATAATTTCCCAGGAATACTCAACAAACTTATACCTCTGCAATTTGAGCAATCACTCTTATCCCCTTTGCCTTCCTACAATGGCATTATGCAAGCATTCCGCCAATCCTGAGGCACCTCATCATGAGTCATACATACATTAGATAACCTTACCAACCAGTCAACAATAAGTCACCCCCTTTTTTTTTAACCAAACCCGCTGCCTTGTCGGCTTTCATCTTCCGCAAAACTTTTACTACTTCTCTCTGCTTGCCAGATCATTCTTCCTAACTCTCTCAATTTGCAAACCACCTCGACCAAAACACCCTATACCTGCTACTCTATCATCAAACACATTTAACAAACCTTCAAAATACTCACTCCATCTCCTTCTCACATCACCACTACTTGTTATCACCTCCCTATTTGCCCCCTTCACTGATGTTCCTATTTGTTCCCTTGTCTTACGCACTTTATTTACCTCCTTCCAAAACATCTTTTTATTCTCACTAGAATTTTATGATACTCTATCACCCCAACTCTCATTTGCCCTCCTTTTAACCTCTTGCACCTTTCTCTTGATTTCCTGTCTCTTTCTTTTACACATCTCCCACTCATTTGTATTATTACCTTGCAAAAATCGTCCAAATGCCTCTCTCTTCTCTTTCACTAATAATATTACCTCTTCATTCCACCAATCACTACCCTTTCTAATCAACCCACCTCCCACGGTTCTCATGCCACAAGCATCTTTTCCACAAGCCATCAGTGCTTCCCTAAATACAACCCATTCCTCCACCACTCCCCTTACGTCCTTTGTTCTAACCTTTTTCCATTCTGTACTCATTCTCTCCCGGTAGTTCCCCACACAAGTCTCCTTCCCAAGCTCACTTACTCTCAACACTCTCTTCACCCCAACATTCTCCCTTCTTTTTTGAAAACCTCTAGAAATCTTCACCTTCGCCTCTACAAGATAATGATCAGACATCCCTCCAGTTGTACATCTCAGTGCATTAACATCCCAAAGTCTCTCTTTCGCGTGCCTATCAATTAACACGTAATCCAATAACGCTATCGAGGTATCGAAAGGAAACAGACGAAAGAAATGGCCCCCCCCCCCCCCCCATACACATGTATATACATACGTCCACACACGCAAATATACATACCTACACAGCCTTCCACGGTTTACCCCAGACGCTTCACATGCCCTGCTTCAATCCACTGACAGCACGTCAACCCCGGTATACCACATCGCTCCAACTCACTCTATTCCTTGCCCTCCTTTCACCCTCCTGCATGTTCAGGCCCCGATCACACAAAATCTTTTTCACTCCATCTTTCCACCTCCAGTTTGGTCTCCCTCTTCTCCTTGTTCCCTCCACCTCCGACACATATATCCTCTTGGTCAATCTTTCCTCACTCATCCTCTTCATGTGCCCAAACCACTTCAAAACACCCTCTTCTGCTCTCTCAACCACGCTCTTTTTATTTCCACACATCTCTCTTACCCTTACGTTACTCACTCTATCAAACCACCTCACACCACACATTGTCCTCAAACATCTCATTTCCAGCACATCCATCCTCCTGCGCACAACTCTATCCATAGCCCACGCCTCGCAACCATACAACATTGTTGGAACCACTATTCCTTCAAACATACCCATTTTTGCTTTCCGAGATAATGTTCTCGACTTCCACACATTCTTCAAGGCCCCCAGAATTTTCGCCCCCTCCCCCACCCTATGATCCACTTCCGCTTCCATGGTTCCATCCGCTGCCAGATCCACTCCCAGATATCTAAAACACTTCACTTCCTCCAGTTTTTCTCCATTCAAACTCACCTCCCAATTGACTTGACCCTCAACCCTACTGTACCTAATAACCTTGCTCTTATTCACATTTACTCTTAACTTTCTTCTTCCACACACTTTACCAAACTCAGTCACAAGCTTCTGCAGTTTCTCACATGAATCAGCCACCAGCGCTGTGTCATCAGCGAACAACAACTGACTCACTTCCCAAGCTCTCTCATCCCCAACAGACTTCATACTTGCCCCTCTTTCCAAAACTCTTGCATTTACCTCCCTAACAACCCCATCCATAAACAAATTAAACAACCATGGAGACATCACACACCCCTGCCGCAAACCTACATTCACTGAGAACCAATCACTTTCCTGTCTTCCTACACGTACACATGCCTTACATCCTCGATAAAAACTTTTCACTGCTTCTAACAACTTTCCTCCCACACCATATATTCTTAATACCTTCCACAGAGCATCTGTATCAACTCTATCATATGCCTTCTCCAGATCCATAAATGCTACATACAAATCCATTTGCTTTTCTAAGTATTTCTCACATACATTCTTCAAAGCAAACACCTGATCCACACATCCTCTACCACTTCTGAAACCACACCGCTCTTCCCCAATCGGATGCTCTGTACATGCCTTCACCCTCTCAATCAATACCCTCCCATATAATTTACCAGGAATACTCAACAAACTTATACCTCTGTAATTTGAGCACTCACTCTTATCCCCTTTGCCTTTGTACAATGGCACTATGCACGCATTCCGCCAATCCTCAGGCACCTCACCATGAGTCATACATACATTAAATAACCTTACCAACCAGTCAACAATACAGTCACCCCCTTTTTTAATAAATTCCACTGCAATACCATCCAAACCTGCTGCCTTGCCGGCTTTCATCTTCCGCAAAGCTTTCACTACCTCTTCTCTGTTTACCAAATCATTTTCCCTAACCCTCTCACTTTGCACACCACCTCGACCAAAACACCCTATATCTGCCACTCTATCATCAAACACATTCAACAAACTTTCGAAATACTCACTCCATCTCCTTCTCACATCACCACTACTTGTTATCACCTCCCCATTTGCGCCCTTCACTGAAGTTCCCATTTGCTCCCTTGTCTTACGCACTTTATTTACCTCCTTCCAGAACATCTTTTTATTCTCCCTAAAATTTAATGATACTCTCTCACCCCAACTCTCATTTGCCCTTTTTTTCACCTCTTGCACCTTTCTCTTGACCTCCTGTCTCTTTCTTTTATACATATCGCACTCAACTGCATTTTTTCCGTGCAAAAATCGTCCAAATGCCTCTCTCTTCTCTTTCACTAATACTCTTACTTCTTCATCCCACCACTCACTACCCTTTCTAATCAACCCACCTCCCACTCTTCTCATGCCACAAGCATCTTTTGCGCAATCCATCACTGATTCCCTAAATACATCCCATTCCTCCCCCACTCCCCTTACTTCCATTGTTCTCACCTTTTTCCATTCTGTAGCTCAGTCTCTCCTGGTACTTCCTCACACAGGTCTCCTTCTCAAGCTCACTTACTCTCACCACCCTCTTCACCCCAACATTCACTCTTCTTTCTGAAAACCCATACAAATCTTCACCTTAGCCTCCACAAGATAATGATCAGACATCCCTCCAGTTGCACCTCTCAGCACATTAACATCCAAAAGTCTCTCTTTCGCACGCCTGTCAATTAACACGTAATCCAATAACGCTCTCTGGCCATCTCTCCTACTTACATAAGTATACTTATGTATATCTCGCTTTTTAAACCAGGTATTCCCAATCACCAGTCCTTTTTCAGCACATAAATCTACATATATATATATATATATATATATATATATATATATATATATATATATATATATATATATATATATATATATATATATATATATATATATATATATATATATATATATATATATATATATATATTATCCCTGGGGATAGGGGAGAAAGAATACTTCCCACGTATTCCCTGCGTGTCGTAGAAGGCGACTAAAAGGGGAGGGAGCGGGTGGCTGGAAATCCTCCCCTCTCGTTTTTTTTTTTTTTAATTTTCCAAAAGAAGAAACAGAGAAGGGGGCCAAGTGAGGATTTTCCCTCTAAGGCCCAGTCCTCTGTTCTTAACGCTACCTCGCAAATGCGGGAAATGGCGAATCGTATGAAAAAAAAAAATATATATATATACATACATACATATATATATATATATATATCTATCTATCTATCTCTCTATTTATCTATCTATCTATCTATCTATCTATCTATCTATCTATCTATCTATATATATATATATATATATATATATATATATATATATATATATATATATATATATTTTCATTTTTTTTTTTTGCTCTGTCGCTGTCTCCCGCGTTTGCGAGGTAGCGCAAGGAAAGACACGAAAGAAATGGCCCAACCCACCCCCATACACATGTATATACATACACGTCCACACACGCAAATATACATACCTACACAGCTTTCCATGGTTTACCCCAGACGCTTCACATGCCCTGATTCAATCCACTGACAGCACGTCAACCCCGGTATACCACATCGATCCAATTCACTCTATTCCTTGGCCTCCTTTCACCCTCCTGCATGTTCAGGCCCCGATCACACAAAATCTTTTTCACTCCATCTTTCCACCTCCAATTTGGTCTCCCACTTCTCCTCCTTCCCTTCACCTCCGACACATATATCCTCTTGGTCAATCTTTCCTCACTCATTTTCTCCATGTGACCAAAGCATTTCAAAACACCCTCTTCTGCTCTCTCAACCACGCGCTTTTTATTTCCACACATCTCTCTTACCCTTACGTTACTTACTCTATCAAACCACCTCACACCACACATTGTCCTCAAACATCTCATTTCCAGCACATCCACCCTCTTGCGCACAACTCTATCCATAGCCCACGCCTCGCAACCATACAACATTGTTGGAACCACTATTCCTTCAAACATACCCATTTTTACTTTCCGAGATAATGTTCTCGACTTCCACACATTCTTCAAGGCTTCCAGGATTTTCGCCCCCTCCCTTACCCTATGATCCACTTCCGCTTCCATGGTTCCATCCGCTGCCCGATCCACTCCCAGATATCTAAAGCACTTTACTTCCTCCAGTTTTTCTCCATTCAAACTTACCTCCCAATTGACTTGACCCTCAACCCTACTGTACCTAATAACCTTGCTCTTATTCATATTTACTCTTAACTTTCTTCTTTCACACACTTTACCAAACTCAGTCACCAGCTTCTGCAGTTTCTCACATGAATCAGCCACCAGCGCTGTATCATCAGCGAACAACAACTGACTCACTTCCCAAGCTCTCTCATCCACAACAGACTTCATACTTGCCTCTCTTTCCAAAACTCTTGCATTCACCTCCCTAACAACCCCATCCATAAACAAATTAAAGAACCATGGAGACATCACACACCCCTGCCGCAAACCTATATTCACTGAGAACCAATCACTCTCCTCTCTCCCTACACGTACACATGCCTTACATCCTCGATGAAAACTTTTCACTGCTTCAAACAACTTGCCTCCCACACTATATATTCTTAATACCTTCCACAGAGCATCTGTATCAACTCTATCATATGCCTTCTCCAGATCCATAAATTCTACATACAAATCCATTTGCTTTTCTAAGTATTTCTCACATACATTCTTCAAAGCAAACACCTGATCCACAAATCCTCTACCACTTCTGAAACCACACTGCTCTTCCCCAATCTGATGCTCTGTACATGCCTTCACCCTCTCAATCAATACCCTCCCATACAATTTACCAGGAATACTCAACAAACTTATTCCTCTGTAATTTGAGCACTCACTCTTACCCCCTTTGCCTTTGTACAATGGCACTATGCACGCATTCCGCCAATCCTCAGGCACCGCACCATGAGTCATACATACATTAAACAACCTTACCAACCAGTCAACAATACAGTCACCCCCTTTTTTAATAAATTCCACTGCAATACCATCCAAACCTGCTGCCTTGCCGGCTTTCATCTTCCGCAAAGCTTTCACTACCTCTTCTCTGTTTACCAAATCATTTTCCCTAACCCTCTCACTTTGCACACCACCTCGACCAAAACACCGTATATCTGCCACTCTATCATCAAACACATTCAACAAACCTTCAAAATACTCACTCCATCTCACATCACCACTACTTGTTATCACCTCCCCATTTGCACCCTTCACTGAAGTTCCCATTTGCTCCCTTGTCCTACGCACTTTATTTACCTCCTTCCAGAACATCTTTTTATTCTCCCTAAAATTTAATGATACCCTCTCACCCCAACTCTCATTTGCCCTCTTTTTCACCTCTTGCACCTTTCTCTTGACCTCCTGTCTCTTTCTTTTATACATATCGCACTCAACTGCATTTTTTCCCTGCAAAAATCGTCCAAATGCCTCTCTCTTCTCTTTCACTAATAATCTTACTTCTTCATCCCACCACTCACTACCCTTTCTAATCAACCCACCTCCCACTCTTCTCATGCCACAAGCATCTTTTGCGCAATCTAATCCATATATATATATACATATATATATATATATATGTATATATATATATATATATATATATATATATATATATATATATATATATATATATATATATATATTTTTTTTTTCTACTTTGCTTTGTCGCTGTCTACCGCGTTAGCGAGGTAGCGCAAGGAAAAAGACGAAAGAATGGCCCAACCCACCCACATACACATGTATATATATAGAAGTCCACGCTCGAAAATATAAATACCTATACATCTCAATGCACACATATATATACACACACAGACATATACATATACATATATACACATGTACATAATTCATACTGTCTGCCTTTATTTATTCCCATCGCCACCTCGCCACACATAGAATAACAACCCCCTCCCCAATCATGTGTGCGAGGTAGCGCTAGGAAAATACAACAAAGGCCCCATTCGTTCACACTCAGTCTCTAGCTGTCATGTAATTATGCACCGAAACCACAGCTCCCTTTCGACATCCAGGCCCCACAGAACTTTCCATGGTTTACCCCAGACGTTTCACATTTCCTGCTTCAATCCATTGACAGCACGTCGACCCCGGTATACCACATCGTTCCAATTCACTCTTTTCCTTGCACGCCTTTCACCCTCCTACATGTTCAGGCCCCGATCACCCAAAATCTTTTCCACTCCATCTTTCCACCTCCAATTTGGTCTCCCACTTCTCCTCGTTCCCTCCACCTCTGACACATATATCCTCTTGGTCAATCTTTCCGTCATTCATTCTCTCCTTGTGACGAAACCATTTCAAAACACCCTGTTCTGCTATCTCAACCACACTCTTTTTATTTTCATACATCTCTCTTACCCTTACATTACTTACTCGATCAATATATATATATATATATATATATATATATATATATATATATATATATATATATATATATATATATATATATATATATATATATATATATATATATATATATATATATATATATATATGTATATATATATATTGGAAAGTATCACAATTTTGCGCGTGATCAAGATATTCCTATGAGTCCACGGGGAAAATGAAACACGAAAAGTTCCCAAGTGCACTTTCATGTAATAATCATATCATCAGGGGAGACACAAGAGAGAAATATAACAGTCAGTTGATATACATCGAAGAGACGAAGCTAGGACGCCATTTGGTAAATATGTGATTGTCCCAAACATACACTGAGCGTTCATAAGCTTATCATTTTACAAATCTTATCAACGATAAAGTTATCTAATTTGTATAGACCATCACTAATATTAAGATCATAATTCTTTGTGTATTTGATAATAGAAGATTCAATAATATTCCTCTTGGTAATAGAGTTAGAGTTAATAATTGAGATGGCGTTACTCCAGTCAATACAATGATCATAGTTTTTAACATGATTAAACAAGGCATTTGATTCTTGTCCCGTTCTTATACTATATTTATGTTGCTTAAGTTTAACAGAAAGATTTTTACCAGTCTGACCAACATAAAATTTATCACAGTTTCCACAAGGCACTTTATAAATGCAACCAAGAGAATTTTCTAGTGAATGCCTAATTAAGATATTCTTTATAGTATTATTGTTGCTGAAGGCAACATTTACATTAAAGGATTTAAGCAACATGGGAAGCAAAGTGAAATTATCATTAAAAGGGGAGAGCTAAAAGATTCTTGGTGTCAATGGGAGGTTTGGGCTCAACTCTGTAAAATGATTTCTTTGCTAACTTAAGGGATTTATCAATGAAAGATCTAGGGTACTTTAACTTAGATCCAATAGAATATATCTTCTCAAACTCATCATCAATAAACTCTGTACTGCAAATACGTAATGCCCTAAGGAGCATAGATTGAAATGATGATAGTTTAACTCTGTCATGTTGAGATGAGTAATAATGGATATGTGAGGATACATTGGTGGGTTTTCTGTATATGCTAAACTTAAACTTGTTTCCTCGTCTATGGATCATGCAATGTTAAAATGGTAACATACCATTATTTTCATTTTCTATAGTAAATTTGATGGAAGGTACTAAATTGTTAAGTAAGGGGAGAAATATTTGTAAATTTTCATTTGTTGGCCAAACACAAAGAACATCATCTACGTACCTAAACCAAATTGCATGAGATGGCAAGATATCCTTTAGTACTTTTGTTTCAAAATATTCCATATAAAGATTACTTAGTACAGGTGAAAGAGGGTTACCCATTGACATACCAAATTTTTGAGCATAATAATTCCATCAAATTGAAATACACAGTCTTTTATACACAATTTTATCAGTTTAATGAAATTAGACTTTGAAACAGGTAAATGAATATCATCCAAGACATCAAATAAATATTCTGAAAGGTCATCAACTGGAACTTTAGTGAAAAGTGAGGAAACATCAAAGCTAACTAGTTTGAAATCAAATTTAATATTGATATTGTTTAGCTTGTTGACTAATTCTACATTGTTCATGATATTAGAATTTGAAACCGTACCCACTAAAGGGCTTAATAAAGAAACTAACCATTTTGACAATTTATATGTGATGGAGCCTACTGAACTCACTATAGGTCTTGCTGGAAAATTCTGTTTATGTGTTTTGATAAGTCCATACATATATGGCAATGAAGGGGACAAAGATGACAAACTTTTGTTGAGAGAAATGTTACCTTTCAACAACAACTTCCTTTCTTTATCAAAGTGAGAACTAACTGCTTCTAAGGGATTTCTACTAAGTTTAGAATAGGTTGCGTTATCATTTAGAAGATCATTCTTTTTAGATTAATAGTTACATTTGTCTAAAATCACAAAAGTGTTAGCCTTATCTGCTTTAGTAATATGTATAACCTTGTCTTTTTTTGAGGTGTTTATAGCTCTGATGAATATTTTAGGGCAATTTGGTTCCACTGGTTTTGACAAACTGGCATACACTAAACCCTTACAGATATTAATATCATCATTACTTAAATTATGTATTTCTCTAGATTACAAAAAGACTTTGTGACATCAACAAAGCTGGCTTTTCTGTTAGAACACACAAAACTTAAACCAAGGAAACAAGTTTAAGTTTAGCATATACAGAAAACCCACCAATGTATGCTCATATATCCATTATTACTCATCTCAACATGACAGAGTTAAATTATCTTCATTTCAATCTATATTCCTTAGGGCATTACGTATTTGCAGTCCAAAGTTTATTGATGATGAGTTTGAGAAGATTTATTCTTTTGGATCTAAGTTAAAGTACCCTAGATCTTTCATTGATAAATCCCTTAAGTTAGCAAAGAAATCATTTTATGGAGTTGAGCCCAAACCTCCCACTGACACCAAGAATCTTTTAGTGCTCCCTTTTAATGATAATTTCACTTTGCTTCCCATGTTGCTTAAATCCTTTAATTTACATGTTGCCTTTAGCAACAATAATACTGTAAAGAATATCTTAATCAGAAATTCACGAGAAAATTCTCTTGGTTGCATCTATAAAGTGCCTTGTGGAAACTGTGATAAGTTTTATGTTGGTCAGACTGGTAAGGATCTTTCTGTTAGAGTTAAACAACATCAATATAGTATTAGAACGGCACAAGAATCAAATGCCTTGTTTAATCATGTTAAAAACTATGATCATTGTATTGACTGGATCAACGCCATCTCAGTTATTAACTCTAACTCTATTACCAAGAGAAATATCATTGAATCGTCTTTCATCAAATACACAAAGGATTATAATCTTAATATTAGTGATGGTCTATACAAATCAGATAGCTTTATTGTTGATAAGATTTGTAAAATGATAAGTTTATGAACGCTCGTTGTATGTTTTGGACAATCACATGTTTACGAAATGGCGTCCTAGCTTCGTCTCTTCGATGTATATCAACTGACTGTTATATTCCTCTCTTGTGTCTCCCCTGATGATGTGATTATTACACGAAAGTGCACTTGGGAACTTTTCGTGTTTCATTTTCCCCGTGGACTCATAGGAATATCTTGATCACACGCAAAATTGTGATCCTTTCCAATATATATATATATATATATATATATATATATATATATATATATATATATATATATATATATATATATATATATATATATATATATATATATATTTATATATAAAACGCTATCAGCTGTGTTGGCGAAGGTGAAGGTTTGTAGAAGTTTTCAAGAAAGAAGAGAGAATTTTAGGGAGAAGAGAGTGGTGGGAGTAAGCGAGCTTGGAAAGGAGACTTGTCTGAGGAAGTACCAGGAGAGATTGAGTGTCGAATGGCAAAGGGTGAGAGCAAATGACGTAAGGGGAGTTGGGGAGGAATGAGATGTATTTAGGGAAGTATTGATGACATGTGCAAAAGATGCATGTGGCATGAGAAAGGTGGGAAGGGGGGATTAGAATGGGTAGTGGGTGGAGGGATGAAGAGGTAAGGTGAAAGTGAAAGAGAAAAGAGACGCGTTTACACGATACTTGCAAGAAAGTAGTGCACATGACCGGGAGATGTATAAAAGAAATCGGCAGGAGGTCAAGAGGAAGGTGAAAGGGTTGAAAAAGAGGGCAAAAGAGAGCTCGGGGTGAAAGAATATCATTAAACTTTAGAGAAACATAAAGATGTTTTAGAAGTAGGTGAATACCGTTCGTAAGACAAGACAACAAATAGGAAAATCGGTGAATGGGGCAAATGGGGAGGTATTAACAGGTAGTGATGAAGTAAGGAGATGGAGTGAGTATTTTGAAAGTTTGTTGAATGTGTTTGATGATAGAGTGTCAAATGTAGGATGCTTTGTTCGGGGTGGTGTGCGAAGTGAGAAGGTCAGGGAGAATGGTTTGGTTAAGAGAGAAGAGGTATTGAAAGCTTTGTGGAAGATGAAATCCGGCAAGAAGACGGGTTAGGATGATAATGCAGTAGAATTTATTAAGAAAGGGGGTGACTCTGCTGTTGATCAGTTTGTAAGGATATTCAGTGTATTTATGGATCATGGTGAAGTGCCTGAGAATTGGCGGAATGCGTGCATAGTTCCATTGTACAAAGGCAAAGGGGATAAAGGTGAGTGTACAAACTACAGAGGCATAAATTTATTGAGTATTCATGGGATATTACATGGGAGGGTATTGACTGAGAGGGTGAAGGCATTTACGGAGCATCAGACTGGGGAGGAGCAGTGTGGTTTCAGAAGTGGTAGAGGATGTGTGGATCAGGTGCTTGCTATGAAGAATATGTGTGAGAAATATCAAGAAAAACAGATGGATCTGTATGAAGCATTTATGGATCTGGAGAAGGCATATGATAGGGTTGATAGAGATGCTTTGTGGAAGGTCTTAAGAGTATATGGTGTAGCTGGTAAGCTGCAAGAAGCAGTAAATTCTTTTTTTTTTTTTCTTTTTTACTGAGGATGTAGGGCATATGTGCGGGTAGGAAGAGAGGAGAGTGATTGGTTCCCAGTGAATGTCTGTCTGCGGCAGGGGTGTGTGATGTACCCATGGTTGTTTAATTTGTTTATGGGTGTGCGGTTAGGGAGGTAACTGCAAGAGTTTTGGAAAGAGGGGCGAGTATAAAGCCAGTTGGAGATGAGAGGGCCTGGGAAGTGAGTTAGTTGTTGTTCACCGATGATACAGCTCCAGCGGCTGATTCGAGTGAGAAACAGCAGAAGTTGGTGACTGAGTTTGGAAAAGTGTGTGAAAGGAGAAAGCTGAGAGTAAATGTGAATACGAGCACGGTTATTAGCTTCAGTAGGGTTGAGGGACAATTCAATTGGGATGTAAGTTTGAATGGAGAAAAACTGGAGGAAGTGAAGTGTTTCAGATATCTGGAGTGGACTTAGCAGCGAATGGAACTATGGAAGCGGAAGTGAGTCACAGGGTGGGGGAGGGGGTGAGGTTTTAGAAGCGATGAAAAATGTGTGGAAGGAGAGAACGTTATCTCGAAGAGCAAAAATGGGTATGTTTGAAGGAATAGTAATTACGACAATGTTCTATGGTTGCAAGGCATGGGCTATAGATAGGGTAGTACGGAGGAGGGAGGATGTGGTGGAAATGAGATTTTTAGGACGTTATGTAATGCAAGGTGGGTTGATCGAGTAAGTAATGAAAGGTTAAGAGAGGTGTGTGGATATGAAAAAAAAAGTGTGGTTGAAAGAGCAGAAGTGGTGTGTTAAAATGGTTTGGACATATGGGAACAATGAGTGAAGAAAGATGGATAGAGAGGATATATGTGTCAGGGGTGGAGGGATTAAGGAGAAGCGGGAGGCAAAATTAGAGGTGGAAGGTTGGAGTGAAAAAGATTTTTGAGCGACCGGGACCTGAACATAAAGGAGGATGAAAGGCGTGCAAGGAATAGAATGAATTAGAACTAAGTGATGTACCGGTGTGGACATGCTGTTAATGGACTGAACCATGGCTTGTGAAACGTCTGGGGTAAGCCATGGAAAGGTCTGTGGAGCCTGGATGTGGATAGGGTGCTCGCGACTGAGTGTGAACGAATATGGCCCTTTTTGTCTCTTCCTGTGAATCAAGTACATGTCTACGGCCAGATACTGGACGTTGAGAGAGTAGGCACACGTGCAAGTCGCAGCTGGGAGGCGAACGCCCGTCAGTCATCTCTTGATTATGGCGTCAGCATTACTCACATGTTTCTTGTTCTCAGTATCTAGACAATCACAGTCGAAACTAGGGGCGTCAAAATGACATCATTTGCATATTCCATTTGGTCAAGCAATCAGACCTGACCTTGTATAGTTACTCCCTCCCATGAATACTCCGAAGGTGTTTTGAGAATTCGATCATTTCAAGATGACTGTTCCAATGGGTGGTGCAATTTTCTCTTGCCTATAGTTCATAAGCCACTGTACTGTATTGTAGTCTGTGTGATATATTTTCGCCCCTCTAAAATGTCTCAGAATTATCATTTTCTTTATCACAATTTTTTTTGTAGAGGAAAAGATTTCTTGGGTTGAAAACTTACTTGGATTTTGTTAAAGTAACTTTTTGTTCCCTGTAAATAATCAATTCCCTTCCGTTTAATTAGTTTTTTTTAATGTAAATGATTCTATTCCGGTGTTTAATTTCATCTCTTATTTTGGAGTAGTATTGTCCGTGTTGCGTAACGAGAAATTGGTGACCTCGTATGGATCCTCTTCCTTGTAGTTAATCATATCGTTGATCAGTGACGCTGACGTGGAACATTTCTGTCGGTCTGATCCCTCTCCAGGTGATATCAGATCTTTAACAGTTTATGAGTTGAAGCTTGTTGCAAATAGGCTAAGATCGGAGTATGACCGGAATGCTCGTAGATTAGTGTTGGAGGCTTTGGTAATGAGTTAGTTGGTGAAGAGTTAAGAGGTACTGTACCTGAGGTTGGAGCAGAGAGATGTAAACTTGATGTTAAAGAAAGTGTTGACACCGTTCCTTCATTGAGGTTGGTTACCCAGCCCCGAAGTAATTTCAACGTTTACCCTGAATACCTGCAGTTCCAACTATAGATTGCTAGAATTAACGCACATGCTCAAACTAAAGAAATTAGACTTAACGCACAGGCACAAAATGAACGGATTCAGCAGATTAGCCTAACTTTGGAACAGGAGAGAATACGACTGGTCGACTCAAAGCTAGTGCCAGGCTTTGATTTTACGAAACACGTAAAATTTCTACAAAACTTCTGTGAAGATGATTTTAAATAAATTTCTACGGACGTTTGAAAATGAGGCCAATACTCTCTCTTGGCCCAAGACGTTTTGGTCGATTCTTTTACAAACTGTTCTTAGTGGTAAAGCTCAGACTGCATACGCAGCGTTGTCTAGTGACCAGTGTACTGACTATGAAGTACTAAAGGATGTTGTGCTCAAAGCTTATGAATTGACTCTAGAAGCTTACAGACGTAAGTTTAGAAATAAGTGTAAGAACACTGACCAGACCTATGTAGAACATTTTTGTGAAAAGGGCGATATATTAACGCAGTGGCCACGTTCCGAACAAGTTTGTGAGTTTGAGAAACTTAGATAACTAATGTTACTCGAGGAATGTAAGCTCAGCGTGCCCCTTGAAGTGGTGAATTATTTGGCTGAATGAGAAGTGAAGTCTGTTACAAGGCGCTGACTCACAAACTTGGTACGGAGTGACCTCCAAAAAAGTTGGTGGCAAGGGAAAATTTGATGATAGTGTAACCCCACCTGAGTCCGCTCCTTTGCCGAAAGCCACTAGAAGTAAGAGTAACAATCCCGAGAGGGTTAGATCGTGTTATCATTGTGGCAAAGGTGGATATCAGGTGAGGGAGTGATGGACTAGGCTGAAAGAATCCAGAGATTGTACGACAGGTAAACCCGAAAATCTTATATCACCCTTGGACCCACCTAGTGATGTAATTGCGGCTAACTCCTCTCAGTGTGATAGTGGAAGCTGCAAGAGTAGTAATAATTCTGTAGTTGAGGGTCCAATTAGGGGGAACTACAACGCGTTTCCATGTAAGGGTTGTGAGTCAAGTTGTGGAGTGAGAAAAGAGGTGACAGTATTGCGTGATTCTGGTGCGCTGCCTGTGTGAGATTGCTGCCTGTGTGAGAGTCTGAAAAACGTGTCTTGTTAGATCGGCTGTGGTGTCTCAAGGCAGCTCCACTAGCTAATGTGTGTGTGGAAACATTTATCTTCACGGGACCTGCTCTTGGGACTGTGAATAAGTTGTCTGTCTCGGGAGTGGACTTCGTGTTAGGCAATGAACTAACGGGTGGAAAATCGTGTCCTGCGCATGTGTTGTCTGTGAGACCGGTGGAGTCCACGGAGACAAAGCAACTTGAAGAAGAAGTACCAGAGTTGTTCCCAGCGTGCGCAGTTACCAGTTCCATGACAGCTAGAAAGGCAGATAGTGTGCATGAGGAGACATGAGGAGACAAAGGTTGAGATGAAGAAAGTAAGAACACCCTCAGAGGTTGAGACCGCTTAGGTGGAGCCGTGATATCTTCTTTGCTAGTTTGGAATCCGAGCAAGGATTAGTTGCTGAGACTGATGATTGGTCTCGGCAGAATCTGAAGAGATTACAGAGGGCCAAACCAGAATTTAACAAACTGTTTGAGTCAGCTGAAGAATCTGCCGACGGTTGATATATTCGGGATGGGTTGCTAATGAGGAAATGGTGTCTGGTGTCATGTAATGGGGAAGACGGAAGAGTGGCAGGCAGTCCATCAGGTTGTGGTGCAACGTCTCTACAGAAGGGAAATTTTGAAGCCTGCATATGACTCGAGCTTCGCACGTCACTTAGGGGTGAGAAAGACCCTGGACAAAGTGTGGCAAAATATGTATTGGCCTGGTGTCCGCCGGGATGTCGCTCAATATGTAAAGACGTGCCATACATGTTAAGTGGTGGGAAGTCTAATCAAAACCTAAAGGCTGCTCCCTTAGTTCCTATTCCCCCATTTGAAACTCCGTTTGACCGTGTTATAGTTGACATTGTGGGCCCTTTGCCAAAGCCCTCATATGGCAGCAGTTACATGTTCAGTATTATTGATATGGCCACGAGATATCCCGAAGCGATACCTCTAAGAAGCATGAATGCAAAAGCTGTTGTCCAGGAACTGCTTAGCTTCTTCACAGAATTTGGACGACTCAAAGAGTTACGATCTGATAAAGGGTCCAATTTTATGTCCAGGACTTTTCAACATACTCTGAAAGAGCTGGGTATCGGTAGGATTACTTCAACCGCTCACCACAGTCAGTACTCAGGGCGCATTGGAACGCTATTATTCCACACTAAAGTACAGCTGAAGAAGTTTTGTGCCGACAACACTAAAGACTGGGATAAGGGACTACCCTTTCTTTTGTTTGCTACCAGAGTAGTGCCGAATGAGTCTCTACGTTTCTTCCACTTCGAGCTGATGTTTGCCCACGAGGTCCAAGGACCTCTTAGGTTTTTGAAAGATGTATGGCCGAACAAGAGTGAGAGCGTTGGACTGCTAGACTCCGTCAGCGAGTTAAAGGGGAGGCTACAGAAATGTTGGGAAGCAGCTCGGGAGAATTTAGAGAGACCTGGGAACGAATGAAAAGCTAGTATGACAAACGGTCTCAACTGAGTAGTTTTGAGACGGGTGACGAGGTGTTGCTTGTATTACCCCAACCAGGACAACCACTGGCAGACCGTTTTCAGGGTCCATTACACCATTATCAGAAAGTAGGAGACTCAGATTACCTTGTCTCGACTCCTGACAGGTGCAGAGGCCAGAGATTGTGCCATGTCAACATGCTTGAACCATTTTTGAATCGTGATTCTCCCTTGCCAAGCAGAGTGTGTCGGTCTGAATCATCAAACGTCCAACAGGTGCCGGGAGTGACGAGGAGGACGATCCATCTACGGGTACCCTGGGGGGCTGGGGACCTGACGGAGGCACGAACAGGGAGTGGGAGGCGAAAGTCATGCAACTGAAGGGGAAGCAACGGGTGGAGATATCTGTCCAGCTGTCAAAACACCTAGAGGTTTTCCGAAGCACACCTGGACAGACCTCACTGATAAGCCATGATGTAGACGCGGGAGAGCCTCGGCCTGTTAAAGAAGCTCCTTACCGGGTAAGCCCACAACGAGCTAAACTACATGCTGGAACACGATCTGATTGAGCCGTGTCAGTCGGAGTGGAGATCGCCCGTGACCCTTGTACCCAAGCCTGACAGGACCTGTCTGTTCTGTATCGACTACCGACGAGTCAGCGAGAAAACGAGGACTGACAGTTACCCCCTGGCACGTGTGTAAGATTGCACAGATCAAATTGACAATGCTCGCTATATGACAAATCTCGACCTCAAGAAACGGTACTAGCAAATTAGATTGACTGAGAGAGCACAAGGCATCAGTGCTTTCGTAGTGCTGAGACGGACATATAAGTGTGAAGTGATTCCTTTTGGCATGAGAAATACCACTGCCATATTTCAACGACTTATGAACATTCTCATTAGAGATTTGCCTGGTTTTGTAGTTTATTTGGATGATATTGTGATGCATAGTCAAAGTTGAGACGAACATTTACAAAGATTTGACAACCTTTAGACTGTCTTTGGTAAAGCTAATCTTGTTTTCAACTGGGACAAACGTGAATTTGTAAAAGCTAAGATGCTGTATTTAGGCAATGTGATTAGCCAAGGTAAGCTTTCTCCACCAGCTATAATGGTCCAGGCTTTAGCCCAGATAGGTGCCATTCGATCTAGAAAAGAACTCAGACGTTTTATGGGTATGGTTGGATACTACAGGACGTTCATTGTTAACTTTGTCAGTATTGCAGCTCTCCTTACAGATTTATTGAAGAAAGACATGATGTGTTTGGCATAAGCAGTGTGAGAGAGCTTTCCATCAGTTAAAAGATATAGTTTGTCGAAATGGTGTTGTTCTGTGTGTGTTATGTGGTATCATTATAAACCCAGCATTGTGACTCAAGTACATGTCTACGGCCAGATACTGGACGTTGAGAGAGTAGGCACACGTGCAAGTCGCAGCTGGGAAGCGAACGCCAGTCAGTCATCTCTCGATTATGGCGTGAGCATTACTCATATGGTTCTTGTTCTCAGTTTCTAGGCAACCACAGTCGAGATGAGGGGCGTGTCAGAATGACGTCATTTGAATATTCCTTTTGGTCAAGCAATCATACTTGACGCTGCATAGTTACTCCCTCCCATAGATACCCCGAAGGTGTTTTGAGAGTTCGAACGTCTCAAGATGACAGTCAGAATGGGTGGTGTAATTTTTTCTTATAATCTGCGTAATATGATTTCGCCCCTCTAAAATATATCAGAGTTATTATTTACATTATCACAATGTTTTTGTAGAGGAAAAGAATTCATGGTTTGAAAACTTACTTGGATTATGTTAAAGTAACTTTCTGTGCTCTGTAGATAATTCATTTACTTTTGTCTTATTTGTTTCTTTTAATGTAAATGTAAACAGTTTTATCTCGGTGTTCAACTTCATCCCTTAACTTTGGAGTAACGCTGTCCCGTGTTGCCTCGCAATACATGCAAACATATTTTTTTTTTCATCTTATCATACTTTGCTGCAGTCTCCCGCGCCAGCGAAGTAGCGCAAGAAAACAGACGAAAGAACAACCCAACCTACTGACATACACATGTATATACATACACGTCCACACACGCACATATACATACCTATACATTTCAACGTATACATATATATGCATACACAGAAGTATACATTTATAGACACGTATAATATTGATAATTACTGCCTTTATTAATTTCCGTCGCCACCCGCCACGTATAAAATGACAACCCCCCCCCCCCCCCCCCCCCGCACGCGCGCGAGGTAGCGCTAGGAAAAGACAACAAAGGCCACATTCGTTCACGCTCAGTCTCTAGCTGTCATGTATAATGCACCGAAACCACAGCTTCCTTTCCACATCCAGGCCCCACAAGGCTTTCCATGGTTTACCCCAGACGCTTCACATGCCCTGGTTCAATCCATTGAAAGCACCTCGACCACGGTATACCACATCGTTCCAATTCACTCTATTACTTGCACACCTTTCACCCTCCTGTTTATTCAGGCCCCGATTGCTCAAAATCTTTTTCACTCCATCCTTCCATCTCCAATTTGGTCTCCCACTTCTCGTTCCCTCCACCCCTGAAATATGTATTCTCTTTGTCAATCTTTCCTCACTCATTCTCTCCATGTGACCAAACCATTTCAACACACCCTCTTCCGCTCTCTCAACCACACTCTTTTAATAACACACATCTCTCTTGACCTTTCATTACTTACTCGATCAAACCACCTCGCACCACATATAGTCCTAAAACATCTCATTTCCAACACACCCACCCTCCTCTAAACAACCCTATCTATAGCCCACGCTTCGTAACCATATAACATTGTTGGCACCACTATTCCTTCAACTTCTCCCACCCTATGATTCACTTCCGCTTCCATGGTTCCATCCGCTGCCAGATTCACTCCCAGATATCCAAAACACTTCACTTCCTCCAGTTTTTCTCCATTCAAACTTACCTTGCAATTGACTTGTCCCTCAACCCTACTGTACCTAATAACCCTGTTCGTATTCACGTTTACTTTCAGATTTCTTCTTTCACACACTTTACCAAACTCAGTCACCAGCTTCTGAAATTTCTCACATGAATCAGCCACCAGCGATTTATCATCATCGAACAACAACTGACTCACTTCCCAAGCCCTCTCATTCACAACAGACTGCCTATTTGCCCCTCTTTCCAAAACTCTTGCATTCACCTCCCTTAACAACCTCATCCATAAACAAATTAAGCAACCACGCACCCCTGCCGCAAACCGACATTGACTGAGAACCAATCATTTTCCTCTCTTCCTACTCGTATACATGCCTTACATCCTCGATAAAAACTTTTCACTGCTTCTAGCAACTTGTCTTCCACACCATATGCTTTTAATACCTTCCACAGAGCATCTCTATCAACTCTATCATGTGCCTTCTCCAGATCCATAAATGCTACATACAAATCCATTTGTTTTTCTAAGTATTTCTCACGTATATTCTTCAAAGCAAACATCTGATTCACACATACTCTACCACTTCTGAAACCTCACTGCTCTCTCTTAATCTGATGTTCTGTATATGCCTTCACCCTCTCAATCAATACCCTCCCATATAATTTCCCAGAAATACTCAACAAACTTATACCTCTGTAATTTGAACACTCACCTTTTTCCCCTTTGTCTTTGTACAATGGCACTATGCATGCATTCCGCCAATCCGTAGGCACTTCTCCATGAGCCATGCATACAATGAATATCCTCACCAACCAATCAACAACACAATAACTCCCTTTTTTTTTATAAATTCCGATGCAATACCATCAAAACCCGCCGTCTTGACGGCTTTCATCTTCCGCAAAGCTTTCGTTGCTTTTTCTCTGTTTACCAAAACATTCTCCCTGACCTTCTCACTTCGCACACCACCTTGACCAAAACAACCTATATCTGCCACGCTATCATCTAACACATTCAACAGACCTTCAAAATGGATTACGTGTTAATTGATAAGAGCGTGAAAGAGAGACTTTTGGATGTTAATGCGTTGAGAGGTGCAACTGGGGGGATTATCTTGTAGAGGCGAAGGTGAAGATTTGTAGAGGTTTTCAGAAAAGAAGAGAGAATGTTGGGGTGAAGAGAGTATTGAGAGTAAGTGAGCTTGGGAAGGAGACTTGTGTGAGGAAGTACTAAGAGAGACTGAGTGCAGAATGGAAAAAGATGAGAGCAAAGGACGTAAGGGGATTGGGAAGGAACTGAATGTATTTAGGGAAGCAGTGATGGCTTGCGCAAAAGACCTTGTTGCATGAAAAGCGTGGGAGATGGGCAGATTAAAAAGGGTAGTGAGGGGAGGATTGAAGAGGTAAGATTATTAGTGAAAGAGAAGAGAGAGGAATTTGGAAGAATTTTGCAGAGAAATAGTGCAAATGACTGGGAGATGTATAAAAGAAAGCGGCAGGAGGTCAAGAGAAAGGTGCAAGACGTGAAAAAGAGGGCAAATGAGAGTTGGAGTGAGAGAGTATCATTAAATTTTAGGGAGAACAAATAGATATTTTGGAAGGAGGTAAATGAGTGATAAAGACAAGAGAAGAAATGGGAACATCGGTGAAGTGGAATAATGAGGAGGTAATAACACGTAGTTGTGATGTAAGAAAGAGATGGAGTGAGTATTTTAGAGGTTTGTTGAATGTGTTAGATGATAGAGTGGCAGATATAGGATGTTTTGGTCGAGGTGGTGTGCGAAGTGAGAGGGTCAGGGAGAATGATTCGGTTAACAGAAAAGAGTTAATGAAAGCTCCGCGGAAGATGAAAGCCGGCAAGGAAGCGGGATTGGATGGTATTGAAGTAGAATTTATTAAAGAAAGGGGGTGATTGTGGTGTTGATTCGTTGGTGAGGATATTCAATGTATATATGGCTCATGGTGAAGTGCCAGAGGATTGGCGGAATGCATGCATAGTGCCATTGTACAAAGGCAGAGGGGGATAAAGGTGAGTGCTCAACTTACAGAGGTATAAGTTGTTCAGTATTTCTGTGAGATTATATGGGAGGATATTGATTGAGAGGGTGAAGGCATATACAGAGCATCAGATTGGGGAAGAGCGGGGTGGTTTCAAAAGTGGTACAAAGGTGTGGATCAGTTGTTTGCTTTGAAAAATGTGTGTGAAAAATAATTAAAAAACAAATGGATTTGTACGCAGCATTTATGTATCTGGAGAAGGCATATGATAGAAGTGATAGAGATGCTCTGAGGAAGGTATTAAGAATATATGGTGTGAGAGGCAAGGTGTTAGAAGCAGTGAAAAGTTCTTATCGAGGATGTAAGGCATGTGTACGTGTAGGAAGAGAGGAATTTGATTGGTTTTCAGTGAATGTAGGTTTGCGGAAGGGGTGTGTGATGTCTCCATGGTTGTTTAATTTGTTAATGGATGGGGTTGTTAGGGAGGTGAATGCAAGAGTTTTGGAAAGAGGGGCAAGTATGCACTCTGTTGGGGATGTGAGAGCTTGGGAAGTGAGTCAGTTGTTGTTCGCTGATGATACAGTGCAGGTGGCTGATTCATGTGAGAAACTGCAGAAGCTGGTGACTGAGTTTGGTAAAGTGTGTGAAGGAAGAAAACTGAAAGTAAATGTAAATAAGAGCAGGGTTATTAGGTACAGTAGGGTTGAGGGACAAGTCAACTGGGAGGTAAGTTTGAATGGAGAAAAACTGGAGGAAGGGAAGTGTTTTAGATATCTGGGAGTGGATCTGGCAGCGGATGGAACCATGGAAGCGGAAGTGAATCATAGGGTGGGGGAGGGGGTGAAAATCCTGGGATCCTTGAAGAATGTGTGGAAGTCGAGAACATTATCTCGGAAAGCAAAAATGGGTATGTTTGAAGGAATAGTGATTCCAACAATGTTGTATGGTTGCGAGGCGTGGGCTATGGATAGAGTTGTGCGCAGGAGGGTGGATGTACTGGAAATGAGATGTTTGAGGACAATATGTGGTGTGAGGTGGTTTGATCGAGTAAGTAATGTAAGGGTAAGAGAGATGTGTGGAAATAAAAAGTGCGTGGTTGAGAGAGCAGAAGAGGGTGTTTTGAAATGTTTGGGCACGTGGAGAGAATGAGTGAGGAAGATTGACCAAGAGGATATATGTGTCGGAGGTGGAGGGAAGGAGGAGAAGTGGGAGACCAAATTGGAGGTGGAAAGATGGAGTGAAAAAGATTTTGAGTGATTGGGGCCTGAACATGCAGGAGGGTGAAAGGCGGAGAAGGAATAGAGTGAATTGGATCGACGTGGTATACCGGGGTAGACGTGCTGTCATTGGATTGAATCAGGGCATGTGAAGCGTCTGGGGTAAACCATGGAAAAGTCTCTGAGGCCTGGATGTGGAAAGGGAGCTGTGGTTTCGGGCATTATTACATGACATCTAGAGACTGAGTTTGAACGAATGGGGCCTTTGTTGTCTTTTCCTAGCGCTACCTCGCACACATGAGGGGGAAGGGGATGTTATTCATTGTGTGGCGAGGTGGCGATGGGAATGAATAAAGGCAGTGTGAATTGTGTGCATATATGTGTATATATGTATATGTCTTTGTGTGTATATATATGTGTACATTGAGGTGTATGGGTATGTATATTTGCGTGTATATTCCTATGAGTCCACGGGGAAAATGAAACACGAAAAGTTTCATTTCCCCCGTGGACTCATAGAAATATATATATATATATATATATATATATATATATATATATATATATATATATATATATATATATATATATATATATATATATATATATATATATATATATATATATATATATATATATATATATATATATATATATATATATATATATAAAATAATATATATATATATATATATATATATATATATATATATATATATATATATATATATATATATATATATATATATATATATATATATATATATATATATATATATATATATATATATATATATATATATATATATATATATATATATATATATATATATATATATATATATATATATATATATGTATATATATATATATATATATATATAGTTAATATGTTTGAGAAAAGGAACCTACATGTTATGGCTCTGAGTGAAATGAAGCTCAAGGGCAAAGGGGAAGAGGGGTTTGGAATGTCTTGGGAGTAAAGTCAGGGGTTAGTGAGAGGACGAGAGCAAGGGAAGGAGTAGCACTACTCCTGAAACAGGAGTGGTGGGAGTATGTGATAGAGTCTAAGAAAGTAAACTCTAGATTGATATGGGCAAAACTGAAAGTTGATGGAGAGAGATGGGTGATTATTGGTGCATATGCACCTGGGCATGAGAAGAAAGATGATGAGAAGCAGGTGTTTTGGGAGCAGCTGAATGAGTGTGTTAGTAGTTTTGATGCACGAGACCGGGTTATAGTGATGGGTGATTTGAATGCAAAGGTGAGTAATGTGGCAGTGTAGGGAATAATTGGTGTAAATGGGGTGTTCACTGTTGTAAATGGAAATGGTGAAGAGCTTGTAGATTTATGTGCTGAAAAAGGACAAGTGATTGGGAATATCTGGTTTAAAAAGAGAGATATACATAAGTATACGTATGTAAGTAGGAGAGATGGCCAGAGAGCGTTATTGGATTATGTGTTAATTGATAGGAGCACAAAGGAGAGACTTTTGGATGTTAATGTACTGAGAGGTGCAACTGGAGAGATGTCTGATCATTTTCTTGTGGAGGCGAAGGTGAAGATTTGTAGAGATTGTTAGAAAAGAAGAGAGAATGTTGGGGTGAAAAGAGTGGTGAGAGTGAAGGAAGGACAGTGAAGGGAAGGAGACTGATGTGAGGAAGTACCAGGAGAGACTGAGTACAGAATGGTAAAAGGTGAGAACAAAGGAGGTAAGGGGAATGGGGGAGGAATGGGATGTATTTAGGGAAGCAGTGATGGCTTGCGCAAAAGATGCTTGTGGCATGATAAGCGTGGGAGGTAGGCAGATTAGAAAGGGTAGTGAGTGGTGAGATGAAGAAGCAAGATTATTAGTGAAAGTGAAGAGAGAGGCATTTGGACGATTTTTGCAGGGAAACAATGCAAATGAATGGGAGATATATAAAAGAAAGCGGCAGGGGGTCAAGGGAAAGGTGCAAGAGGTGAAAAAGAGGGCAAATGAGAGTTGGGGTGAGAGAGTATCATCAAATTTTAGGGAGAATAAAAAGATGTTCTGGAAGGAGGTAAATAAAGTGCGTAAGACAAGGGAACAAATGGGAACTTCAGTGAAGGTGGCAACTGGGAAGGGGATACCAAGTAATGCTGATGTGAGAAGGAGATGGAGTGAGTATTTTGAATATTTGTTGAATGTGTTTGATGATAGAGTGGCAGATATAGGGTGTTTTGGTCGAGGTGGTGTGCAAAGTGAGAGGGTTAGGGAAAATGATTTGGTAAACAGAGAAGAGGTAATAAATGCTTAGCGGAAGATGAAACCCGGAAGGGCAGCGGGTCTGGATGGTGTTGCTGTGGAATTTATTAAAAAAGGGGGTGACTGTATTGTTGACTGGTTAGTAGGGTTATTTGATGTATATATGATTCATGGTGAGGTGCCTGAGGATTGGCGGAATGCTTGCATAGTGCCATTGTACAAAGGCAAAGGGGATAAGAGTTAGTGCTCAAAATACAGAGGTATGAGTTTGATGAGTATTCCTGGTAAATCATATGGGAGGGTATTGATTGAGAGGGTGAAGGCATGTACAGAGCAATCAGATTGAGGAAGAGCAGTGTGGTTTCAGAAGTGGTAGAGGATGTGTGGATCAAGTGTTTGCTTTGAAGAATGTATGTGAGAAATAAGTAGAAAAGCAAATGGATTTGTATGTAGCATTTATGGATCTGGAGAAGGCATATGATAGAGTTGATAGAGATGCTCTGTGGAAGGTATTAAGAATATATGGTGTGGGAGGCAAGTTGTTAGAAGCAGTGAAACGTTTTTATCGAGGATGTAAGGCATGTGTACGTGTAGGAAGAGAGGAAAGTGATTGGTTCTCAGTGAATGTAGGTTTGCGGCAGGGGTGTGTGATGTCTCCATGGTTGTTTAATTTGTTTATGGATGGAGTTGTTAAGGAGGTGAATGCAAGAGTTTTGGAAAGAGGGGCAAGTATGCAGTCTGTTGTGGATGAGAGAGCTTGGGAAGTGAGTCAGTTGTTGTTCGATGATGATACAGCGCTGGTGGCTGATTCATGTGAGACACTGCAGAAGCTGGTGACTGAGTTTGGTTAAGTGTGTGAAAGAATAAAGTTAAGAGTAAATGTGAATAAGAGCAAGGTTATTAGGTACAGTAGGGTTGAGGGTCAAGTCAATTGGGAGGTAAGTTTGAATGGAGAAAAACTGGAGGAAGTGAAGTGTTTAGATATCTGGGAGTGAATTTGGACGCGGATGGAACCATGGAAACGGAAGTGAATCATAGGGTGGGGGAAGGGGCGAAAGTTCTGGGAGAGTTGAAGAATGTGTGGGAGCCGAGAAGATCATCTCGGAAAGCAAAAATAGGTATATTTGAAGGAATAGTGGTTCCAACATTGTTGTATGGTTGTGAGGCGTGGGCTATGGATAGAGTTGTGCGTAGGAGGGTGAATGTGCTGGAAATGAGATGTTTGAGGACAATATGTGGTGTGAGGTAGTTTAATCGAGTGAGTAATGTAAGGGTAAGAGAGATGTGTGGTAATAAAAAGAGTGTGGTTGAGAGAACAGAAGAGGGTGTTTTGAAATGGTTTGGCCACATGGAGAGAATGAGTGAGGAGAGATTGACCAAGAGGATATATGTGTCAGAGGTTTAGGGAACGAGGAGAAGTGGGAGACCAAATTGGAGGTGGATAGATGGAGTGAAATAGATTTTGTGTGATCGGGGCCTGAACATGCAGGAGGGTGAAAGGCGTGCAAGGAATAGAGTGAATTGGAACGATGTGGTATACCGGGGTCCACGTGTTGTGAATGGATTGAACCAGTGCATATGAAGCGTCTGGGGTAAACCATGAAAAGTTATTTGGGGCCTGGATGTGGAAAGGGAGCTGTGGTTTCTGTGAATTATTGCATTACAGCTAGAGACTGAGTGTGAACGAATGGGGCCTTTGTTGTCTTTTCCTAGCGTTACTTCTCACACATGAGGGGGGAGGGGTTTGTTATTTCGTGTGTGGCGAAGTCTCGATGGGAATAGAAAAAGGTAGACAGTATGAATTATGTACATGTGTATACATATATATGTCTGTGTGTGTAGATTTATTTATACGTTGAGATGTATAGGTATGTATATTTGCGTGCTTGGACGTGTATGTATATACATGCGTATGTGGGTGGGTAGGGCCATTCTTTCGTCTGTTTCTTTGCGCTACCTCGCTAACGCGGGAGACAGTGATAAAGCAAAATTATAAATAAATAAATATAATATAATATATATATATATATATATATATATATATATATATATATATATATATATATATATATATATATATATATATATATATATATATATTCTTTTCTTTCATACTATTCGCCATTTCCCGCATTAGCGAGGTAGCGTTAAGAACAGAGGACTGGGCCTTTGAGGGAATATCCTCACCTGGCCCCCTTCTCTGTTCCTTCTTTTGAAAAAAAAAAAAAAAAAAAAAAAAACGAGAGGGGAGGATTTCCAGCCACCCGCTCCCTCCCCTTTTAGTCGCCTTCTACGACACGCAGGGAATACGTGGGAAGTATTCTTTCTCCCCTATCCCCAGGGATATATATATATATATATATATATATACATATATATATATATATATATATATATATATATATATATATATATATATATATATATATATATATATATGTGATTGGACAATCACATGTTTACCAAATGGCGTCCTAGCTTCGTCTCTTCAATACATATCAACTGACTGTTATATTTCTTTCTTTTGTGTCCCCTGATGATGTGATTATTACACGAAAGTGCACTTGGGAACTTTTCGTGTTTCATTTTCCCTGTGGACTCATAGGAATATTTTGATCACGTGCAAAATTGTGATCCTTTCCAATATATATATATATATATATATATATATATATATATATATATATATATATATATATATATATATATATATATATATATATATATATATATATATATATATATTTAAAAAAAAAAAAATATATATATATTATATATATATATATATATATATATATATATATATATATATATATATATATATATATATATATATATATATATATATATATATATATATATATATATATATATATATATATATATATATATATATATATATATATATATATATATATATATATATATATATATATATATTATATATATATAAAATATATATATATATTATATATATATATGTATATATATATATATATACATTTATATTTGGAAGGATCACAATTTTGCACGTGAACAAGATCTTCATATGAGGCCACGGGGAAGATGAAACACGAAAAGTTCCCAAGTGCACTTTCGTGTAATAATCACATCATCAGGGGAGACACAAGAGAGAAATATAACAGTCAGTTGATATAAATCGAGGAGACGAAGCTAAGACGACATTTGGTAAACATGTGATTGTCCAAAACATACGACGAGCGTTCATAAACTTATCATTTTACAAATCTTATCAACAATAAAGTTATGTAATTTGTATAGACCATCACTGATATTAAGATTATAATTCTTTGTGTATTCAATAATAGAAGACTCAATGATATTTCTCTTGGTAATAGAGTTAGAGTTAATAACTGAGATGGCGTTACTCCAGTCAATACAATGATCATGGTTTTTAACATGATTAAACAAGGCATTTGATTCTTGTCCCGTTCTTATACTATATTTATGTTGCTTAAGTCTAACAGAAAGATCCTTACCCGTCTGACCAACATAAAATTTGTCACAGTATCCACAAGGAACTTTATAGATGCAACCAAGAGAATTTTCTGGTGAATTCCTGATTAAGATATTCTTTATAGTATTATTGTTGCTAAAGGCGACATTTACATTAATTGATTTAAGCAACATGGAAAGCAAAGTGAAATTATTATTAAGAGGGAGAACTAAAAGATTCTTGGTGTCAATGGGAGGTTTGGGCTCAACTCTATAAAATGATTTCTTTGCTAACTTAAATGATTTATCAATGAAAGATCTAGGGTACTTTAACTTAGATCCAATAGAATATATCTTCTTAAACTCATCATCAATAAACTCTGGACTGCAAATACGTAATGCCCTAAGGAACGTAGATTGAAATGATGATAATTTAACTCAGTCATGATGAGATGAGTAATAATGGATATATGAGCATACATTGGTGGGTTTTCTATATATGCTAATCTTAAACTTGTTTCCTTGTCTATGGATCAACCAATCTAAAAATGGCAACATACCATTATTTTCATTTTCTACAGTAAATTTGATGAAAGGTACTAAATTGTTAAGTAAGGGGAGAAATATTTGTAAATTTTCATTTGTTGGCGAAACACAAAGAACATCATCTACATACCTAAACCAAATTGCATTAGAAGGTAAGATATCCTTTAGTAATTTTGTTTCAAAAAAGTCCATATAAAGATTACTTAGTACAGGTGAAAGAGGGTTACCCATTGACATACCAAATTTTTGAGCATAATAATCTCCATTAAATTGAAATACACAGTCTTTTATACACATTTTTTTCAGTTCAATGAAATTAGACTTTCAAACAGGTAAATGAATATCATCCAACACTTCAAATAAATATTCTAAAAGGTCATCAACTGGATCTTTAGTGAAAAGTGAGGAAACATCAAAGCTAACTAGTTTGAAATCAAAATTAACATTGATATTGTTTAGCTTGTTGACTAAATCTACATTGTTCATGATATTAGAATTTGAGACCTTACCCACTAAAGGGCTTCATAAAGAAACTAACCATTTTGACAATTTATATGTGATGGAGCCTACTGAACTCACTATAGGTCTTGCTGGAAAATTCTGTTTCTGTGTTTTGATAAGTCCATACATATATGGCAATGAAGGGGACAAAGATGACAGACTTTTGATAACAGAAATGTTACCTTTCAAAAAAAACTTCATTTCTTTATTGAAGTGAGAATTAACTACTTCTAAGGGATTTTTACTAAGTTTAGAATATGTTGTGTTATCATTTAGAAGATCATTCATTTTAGATAAATAGTTACTTTTGTCTAAAATCACAACAGTGTTAGACTTATCTGCTTTAGTAATATGTATATCCTTGTCTTTCTTTAGGGTATTAATAGCTCTTATGAATCTTTTAGGGCAATTTGCTTCCACTGGTTTTGACAAACTGGCATACACTAAACCCTTACATATATCAATATCATCATTACTTAAATTATTGTATTTTTCTACCATCTTTTGTGGTAAACATGTCTAATAAACAACTACATAAAGATTCCTTGTGTGCATTAGGCTTTGGTTTAAGTTTTGTGTACTCTAACAGAGAAGCCAGCTGAGTTGATGTCACAAAGTCTTTTTGTAATTTAGTTAAAATTTAGATAAGATTTGTAGAATGATAAGTGTCTCCCCTGATGATGTGATTATTACACGAAAGTGCACTTGGGAACTTTTCGTGTTTCATTTTCCCCGTAGACTCATACGAATATATATATATATATATATATATATATATATATATATATATATATATATATATATATATATATATATATATATATATATATATATATATATATATATATATATAGGCAAAGGGGATAAGAGTGAGTGCTCAAATTTCAGAGGTATAAGTTTGTTGAGTATTCCTGGTAAATTATATGGGAGGGTATTGATTGAGAGGGTGAAGGCATGTACAGAGCATCAGATTGGGGAAGAGCAGTGTGGTTTCAGAAGTGGTAGAGGATGTGTGGATCAGGT
>NC_092227.1:38137810-38146613 GCF_036320965.1 Panulirus ornatus | reverse complement strand
CTGGCGATGGGGGAGAAAGAATACTTCCCACGTATTCCCTGCGTGTAGTAGGAGGCGACTAAAAGGGAAGGGAGCGGGGGGCTGGAAATCCTCCCTCTCGTTTTTTTTTAATTTTCCAAAAGAAGGACAGAGAAGGGTGTCAGGTGAGGATATTCCCTCAAAGGCCCAGTCCTCTGTTCTTAACGCTACCTCGCTATCGTGGGAATGGCGAATAGTATAAAAAAAAAAAAAAAAAAATATATATATATATATATATATATATATATATTATATATTATATATATATATATTATTTATTTTTTTTTTTCATTTTGCTTTGTCGCTGTCTCCCGCGTTTGCGAAGTAGCGCAAGGAAACAGACGAAAGAAATGGCCTAACCCTCCCACATGCACATGTATATACATACACGTCCACACACGCAAATATACATACATATACATCGCAATGTACATATATATATACACACACAGACATATACATATATACACATGTACATAATTCATACTGTCTGCCTTTATTTATTCTCATCGCCACCTCGCCACACATGGAATAACATCCCCCTTCCCCGTCAGGTGTGCGAGGTAGCGCTGGGGAAAGACAACAAAAGCCCCATTGGTTCACACTCAGTCTCTAGCTGTCATGTAATGATACCCGAAACCACAGCTCCCTTTCCACATCCAGGCCCCACAGAACATTTTCATGGTTTACCCCAAACGCTTCACATGTCCTGATTCAATCCATTGACAGCACGTCGACCCCGGTTGCCACATCGATCCAATTCACTCTATTCCTTGCCCGCCTTTTACCCTCCTGCATGTTCAAGCCCCGACCACTCAAAATCTTTTTCATTCCATCTTTTCACCTCCAATTTGGTCTCCCACTTCTCCTCGTTCCCTCCACCTCCAACACATATATTCTCTTGGTCGATCTTTCCTCAGTCATTCTCTCCATGTGCTCAAAACATTTCAAAACACACTCTTCTGCTCTCTCAACCACGCTCTTTTTATTTCCACACATCTCTCTTACCCTTACATTACTTACTCGATCAAAACAACTCACACCACATATTGTCCTCAAACATCTCATTTCCAGCACATCCACCCTCCTGCGCACAACTCTATCCATAGCCCACGCCTCGCAACCATACAACATTGTTGGAACCACTATTCCTTCAAACATACCCATTTTTGCTTTCCGAGATAATGTTCTCGACTTCCACACATTCTTCAAGGCTCCCAGGATTTTCACCCCCACACCCACCGAAACCACAGCTCCCTTTCCACATCCAGTCCCTATAGAACTTTCCATGGTTTACACCAGACGCTTCACATGCCCTGATTCAATCCATTGACAGCACGTCGACCCGGTATACCACATCGTTCCAGTTCACTCTATTCCTTGCACGCCTTTCACCCTCCTGCATGATCAGACCCCGATCACTCAAAATCTTTTTCACTCCATCTTTCCACCTCCAATTTGGTCTCCCACTTCTCCTCGTTCCCTCCACCTCTGACACATATATCCTCTTGGTCAATCTTTCCTCACTCATTCTCTCCATGTGACCAAACCACTTCAAAACACCATCTTCTGCTCTCTCAACCACACTCTTTTTATTTCCACACATCTCTCTTACCTTTACATTACTTACTCGATCAAACCACCTCATACCACATATTGTCCTCAAACATCTCATTTAAGCACATCCACCCTCCAACGCACAACTCTATCCATAGCCCACGCCTCGCAACCATAAAACATTGTTGGAACCACTATTCCTTCAAACATACCCATTTTTGCTTTCGGAGACAATTTTCTCGACTTCCAAACATTCTTCAACGCTCCCAGAACTTCGCACCCCTTCCCCACCCTATGATTCACTTCCGCTTCCATGGTTCCATCCGCTGCCTAATCCACTCCCATATATCTAAAACACTTCACTTCCTCCAGTTTTTCTCCATTTAAACTTACCTCCCAATTGACTTGACCCTCAACCCTACTGTACCTAATAACCTTGCTCTTATTCACATTTACTCTCAACATTCTTCTGTCACACACTTTACCAAACTGAGTCACCAGCTTTTACAGTTTTTCACACGAATCAACCACCAGCGCTGTGTCATCAGCGAATAACAACTGACTCACTTCCCAAGCTCTCACATCCACAACAGACTGCATACTTGCCCCTCTTTCCAAAACACTTGCATTCACCTCCCTAACAACCCCATCCATAAACAACTTAAAGAACTATAGAGACATCACACACTCCTGCCACAAACATACAATCACTGAGAACCAATCACTTTCTTCTCTTCCTACACATACACATGCCTTATATCCTCGATAAAAACTTTATATTCTTAGTACCTTCCACAGAGCATCTCCATCAACTCTATCACATACTTTCTCCAGATCCATAAATGCTACAAGCAAATCCATTTGCTTTTCTAAGTATTTCTCACATACATTCTTTAAAGCAAACACCTGATCCACACATCCTCTACCACTTCTGAAACCACAATGCTCTTTCCCAATCTGATGATCTATACATGCCTTCACGCTCTTAATCAGTACCCTCCCATATAATGTGCCATAAATACACAACAAATTTATACCTCCGTAATTTGAGGACTCACTTTTATCCCCTTTGCCTTTGTACAATGGCACTATGAAAGCATTCCGCCAATCCTCAGGCACCTCACCATGAGTCATACATATATTATATAACCAGTCAACAATACAATTACCCCTTTTTTTTTTACTAAATTCCACTGCAATACCATCCAAAACCGCTGCCTTGCCGGCTTTCATCTTCCATAAAGCTTTTACTACCACTTCTCTGTTTACCAAATCATTCTCCCTAACCCTTCCACTTTGCACACCAAGATGAGAAAAGAGGAGAGATAGGTAGTATGTTTGAGGAAAGGAACCTGGATGATTTGGTTCTGAGCGAAACGTAAGCTCAAGGGTAAGGGGGAGGAGTGACTTGGGAATGTCTTGGGAGTAAAGTCAGGGGTTAGTGAGAGGACAATAGCAAGGGAAGAAGTAGCACTACTCCTGGAACAGGAGTTGTGGGAGTATGTGATAGAGTGTAAGAAAGTAAACTCTAGATTGATGTGGGTGAAACTGAAAGTGGATGGAGAGAGACGGGTGATTTTTGGTGCATATACACCTGGGCATGAGAAGAGAGATCATGAGAGGCAAGTTTTTTGGGAGCAGCTGAGTGAGTGTGTTGTATCTTTGATGCACGAGACCGGGTTATAGTGATGGGTGATTTGAATGCAAAGGAGAATAATGTGGCAGTTGAAGTAATAATTGGTGTACATAGGGTGTTCAGTGTTGTAAATGGAAATGGTGAAGAGCTTGTAGATATATGTCCTGAAAAAGGACTGGCGATTGGGAATACCTGATTTAAAAAGAGAGATATTCATAAGTATACGTATGTAAGTAGGAGAGATGGCCAGATAGCGTTATTGGATTACGTGTTAATGAATAGGAGCGAGAAAGAGAGACTTTCGGATGTTGATATGCTGAGAGGTGCAACTGGAGGGATTTTTGATCATTATCTTGTGGAGGCGAAGGTGAAGATTTGTATGGGTTTTCAGAAAAGAGTTGTGAGAGTACGTGAACTTGGGAAGGAGACTTGTGTAAGGAAGTACCAGGAGAGACCAAAGGACACAAGGGGAGTGGGGGAGGAACGGGATGTATTTAAGGAAACAGTGATGGCTTGCGCAAAAGATGCTTGAGAGGTGGGCAGGTTAGAAAGGGTAGTGAGTGGTGGGATGAAGAAGTAAGATTGTTAGTGAAAGATAAGAGAGAGGAAAAGGACGATTTTTGCAGGGAAATAATGCAAATGACTAGGAGATGTATAAAAGAAACAGACAGGAGGTCAAGAGAAAGATGCAAGAGGAGAAAAAGAGGGCAAATGAGAGTTGGGATGAGAGAGTATCGTTAAATTTTAGGGACAATAAAATGATGTTTTGGAAGGAGGTAAATAAAGTGCGTAAGACAAGGGAACAAATGGGAACTTCAGTGGAGGGGGCAAAGAGTAAGCTGATAACAACTAGCGGTGATGTGAGAAGGTGATGGAGTGAGTATTTTGAAGATTTGTTGAATCTGTTTGACGATAGAGTGGCAGATATAGGGTGTTTTGGTCGAGGTGGGGTGAAAAGTGAGAGGGTCAGGGAAAATGATTTAGTAAACAGAGAAGAGGTAGTAAAAGCTTTGTGGAAGGTGAAAGCCGGCAAGGCAGCGGGTTTGGATGGGATTGCAGTGGAACTTATTTAAAAAGGGGGTGACTGTATCGTTGACTGGTTGGTAAGGTTATTTGATATATGTTTAACTCATGGTGAGGTGCCTGATGATTGGCGGAATGCTTGCATAGTGTCATTGTACAAAGGGAAAGGGGATAAAAGTGAGTGCTCAAATTACAGAGGTATAAGTTTGTTGAGTGTTCCTGGGAAATTCTATGGGAGGGTATTTCATTTCAAGCACATCCATCCCCTTCCGCACAATTCCATCCATAGCCCACGCCTCGCAACCATATAACAATGTTGGCACCACAATTCCTTCAAACATACCCATTTTTGCTTTCCGAGACAATGTTCTCGGCTTCCACACATTCTTTATCGCTCCCAGAACATTCGCCCCCTCCCCCATCCTGTGACTCCCCTCCACATCCATGGTTCCATCCGCTGCCAAATCCACTCCCAGATATCTAAAACACTTTACTTCCTCCAGTTTTTCTTCATTCAAACTTACCTCCCAGTTGACTTGACCCTCAAGCCCACTGTACCTAATAACCTTGCTCTTATTCACATTTACTCTCAGCTTTCTTCTTTCGCACACTTTACCAAACTCAGTCACCAGCTTCTGCAGTTTTTCACCCGAATCAGCCACCAGCGTTGTGTCATCAGCGAATAAAAAATGACTCACTTCCTAAGCTCTCTCATCAACAATAGACAACATGCTTGCCCCTTTCTCCAAAACACTTTCATTCACCTCCTTAACAACCCCATCCATAAACAAATTAAGCAACCATGGAGACATCACGCACACCTGCCGCAAACCTACATTCACTGAGAACCAATCACTTTCCTCTCTTACTACTCGTACACATGCCTTACATCCTCGATAAAAACTTTTCACTGCTTCTAGCAACTTGCCTCTACACCATATATTCTTAACACTTTCCACAGAGCATCTCTATCAACTCTATCATATACCTTCTCCAGATCCATAAATGCTACATACAAATCCATTTGCTTTTCTAAGTATTTCTCACATACATTCTTCAAAGCAACACCTGATCCACACATCTTCTACCACTTCTGAAGCCACACTGCTCTTTCCCAATCTGATGCTCTGTACATGTTTTCACCCTCTCAGTCAATACCCTCCCATATAGTTTCCCAGGAATACTCAACAAACTTATACCTTTTTAATTTGAGCACTCACCTTTGTCCCCTTTGCCTTTGTACACTGGCACTATGCAAGCATTCCGCCAATCCTCAGGCACCTCACCATGAGTCATACATACATTAAATAACCTTACCAACCAGTCAATAATACAGCCACCCCCTTTTTTAATAAATTCCACTGCAATACCATCCAAACCAGCCGCCTTGCCGGCTTTCATCTTCCGCAAACCTTTTACTACCTCTTCTCTGTTTACCAAATCATTCTCCCTAACCCTCTCACTTCGCACACCATCTCGACCAAAGCACCCTATATTTGCCACTCTATCATCTAGTACATTTAACAAACCTTCAAGATACTCACTCCATCTCCTTCTCACATCACCACATGTTATTGCCTCCCCATTTGTCCCCTTCGTCGATGTTCCCATTTGTTCTCTTGTCTTACGCACTTTATTTACCTCCTTCCAAAACATCTTTTTATTCTCCCTAAAATTTAATGATATTCTCTCACCCCAACTCTTATTTGCCCTCTTTTTCACCTCCTGCACCATTCTCTTGACCTCCTGCCTCTTTCTTTTATACACTTCCCAGTCACTTGCATTATTTCCCCGCAAGAATCGTCCAAATTTCTCTCTCTTTTCTTTCACTAATATTCTTTTTTCTTCATTTCACCACTCATTACCCTTTCTAATCTGCCCACCTCCCATGCTTCTCATGCCACAAGCATCTTTTGCGCAAGCCATCACTGCTCTCCTAAATACATCCCATTCCTTCTCCACTCCCCTAAAGTCCTTTACTCTCACCTTTTTCCATTCTGCACTCAGTCTCTCTTGGTACTTCCACACAAGTTTCCTTCTCAAGCTCACTTACTCTCACCACTCTCTTCACCCCAACATGCTCTCCTCTTTTCTGAAAACCTCTACAATTCTTCACCTTCGTCTCCACAAGATAATCATCAGACATCCCTCCAGCTGCACCTCTCAGCACATTAACATCCAAAAGTCTCTCTCTCTCGCGCCTATCTATTAACACGTAATCCAATAACGCTCTCTGGCCATCTCTCCTACTTACATACGTATACTTATGTATATCTCTCTTTTCAAACCCGTATTCCCAATCACTAGTCCTCTTTCAGCACATAAATCTACAAGCTCCTCACCATTTTTATGTACAACACTGAACACCCCATGTACACCAATTATTCCCCCATCTGCCACATTACTCACCTTTGCAGTCTCTTGCATCAAAGCTACTAACACACTCAGCTGCTCCCAAAACACTTGCCTCTCATGATCTTTCTTCTCATGCCTAGGTGCATATGCACTAATAATCACCCATCTCTCTCCATCCACTTTCAGTTTTACCTATATCAGCCTAGAGTTTACTTTCTTACACTCCATCACATACTCCCACAACTCCTGTTTCAGGAGTAATGCTACTTCTTCCCTTTCTCTTGTCCTCTCACCAACCTCTGACTTTACTCCCAAAACATTCCCAAACCACTCTTTCCCTTGCGCATGATCAAGATATTCCTATGAGTCCACGGGGAAAATGAAACACGATAAGTCCCCAAATGCACTTTCGTGTAATAATTACATCATCAGGGGAGACACAAGACAAAAATAAAAGTCAGTTGATATACATCGAAGAGACGAAGCTAGGACGCCATTTGCTAATCATGTGATTGTCCAAAACATACAACAAGCGTTCATAAACTTTCATTTTACAAATTTTATCAACGATAAGGTTATCTAATTTGTACAGACCATCATTAATATTAAGATTATAATTCTTTGTGTATTTGATAATGGAAGATTCAATGATATTTCTCTTGGTAATAGAGATAGAGTTAATACCTGAGATGGCATTACCCCAGTCAATACAATGATCATAGTTCTTAACGTGAATAAACGAGGCATTTGATTCTTGTCCAGTTCTTATACTATATTTATGCTGCTTAAGTCTAACAGAAAGATCCTTACCAGTCTAACCAACATAAAATTTATCACAATTTCCACAAGGCTTTATAGATGCACCCTAGAGAATTTTCTGGTGAATTCCTGATTAAGATATTCTTTATAGTATTATTGTTGCTAAAGGCAACATTTACATTAAAGGAGTTAAGCAACATGGGAAGTAAAGTGAAATTATTATTAAAAGGGAGAACTAAAAGATTCTTGGTGTCAATGGGAGGTTTGGGTTCATCTCTATAAAATGATTTCTTTGCTAACTTAAGGGATTTATCAATGTAAGATCTAGGGTTCTTTTAGATCCAATAGAATATATCTTCTCAAACTCATCATCAATAAACTCTGAACTGCAAATACTGCATGTCCCTCAGGAACATAGATTGAAATGATAATAATCTAACTTTGTCATGTTGAAATGAGTAATAATGGATATATGACCATACATTGGTGGGTTTTCTAAACATGATAAACAAAGAATTATAATCTGAATATTAGTGATGGTCTTTATAGATTAGATAACTTTATTGTTCATAAAATTTGTAAAATGATAAGTTTATGATCGCTCGTTGTATGTTTTGGACGATTACATGTTTACCAAATGGCGTTTTAGCTTTGTCTCTTCGATGTATATCAACTGACTTTTATTTCTCTCTTGTGTCTCCCTTGATGATGTGATTATTACACGAAAGTGAACTTGGGAACTTATCGTGTTTCATTTTCCCGTGGACTCCTAGGAATATATATATATATATATATATATATATATATATATATATATATATATATATATATATATATATATATATATATATATATATATATATATATATTCTTTCTTTATTCTTTTTGCCGCTGTCTCCCGCGTTTGCGAGGTAGCGCAAGGAAACAGACGAAAGAAATGCCCCAACCCACCCCCATACACATGTATATACATACGTCCACACACGCAAATATACATACCTACACAGCTTTCCATGGTTTACCCAGACGCTTCACATGCCCTGATTCAATCCATGACAGCACGTCAACCCCGGTTATACCACATCGATCCAATTCACTCTATTCCTTGCCCTCCTTTCACCCTCCTGCATGTTCAGGCCTCGATCACGCAAAATCTTTTTCACTCCATCTTTCCATCTCCAATTTGGTCTCCCACTTCTCCTCGTTCCCCCCACCTCCGACACATATATCCTCTTGGTCAATCTTTCCTCACTCATTCTCTCCATGTGCCCAAACCATTTCAAAACACCCTCTTCTGCCCTCTCAACCCCGCTCTTTTTATTTCCACACACATCTCTCTTACCCTTACGTTACTTACTCGATCAAACCACCTCACACAACACATTGTCCTCAAACATCTCATTTCCAGCACATCCATCCTCCTGCACAACTCTATCCATAGCCCACGCCTCGCAC
>NC_092227.1:38075030-38137710 GCF_036320965.1 Panulirus ornatus | reverse complement strand
GCAAGGCAGCGGGTTTGGATGGTATTGCAGTGGAACTTATTTATAAAGGGGGTGACTGTATCGTTGACTGGTTGGTAAGGTTATTCAATATATGTTTAACTCATGGTGAGGTGCCTGATGATTGGCGGAATGCTTGCTTAGTGTCATTGTACAAAGGGAAAGGGGATAAAAGTGAGTGCTCAAATTACAGAGGTATAAGTTTGTTGAGTGTTCCTGGGAAATTTTATGGGAGGGTATTTCATTTCCAGCACATCCATCCCCTTCCGCACAATTCCATCCATAGCCCACGCCTCGCAACCATATAACATTGTTGGCATCACAATTCCTTCAAACATACCCATTTTTGCTTTCCGAGACAATGTTCTCGGCTTCCACACATTCTTTATCGCTCCCAGAACTTTCGCCCCCTCCCCCACCCTGTGACTACCCTCCACATCCATGGTTCCGTCCGCTGTCAAATCCACTCCCAGATATCTAAAACACTTCACTTCCTCCAGCTTTTCTCCATTCAAACTTACCTCCCAGTTGACTTGTCCCTCAACCCTACTGTACCTAATAACCTTGCTCTTATTCACATTTATTCTCAGCTTTCTTCTTTCATACACTTTACCAAACTCAGTCACCGGCTTCTGCAGTTTTTCACCCGATTCAGCCACCAGCGTTGTGTCATCAGCGAATAAAAAAATGACTCACTTCCTAAGCTCTCTCATCAACAA
Source organism: Panulirus ornatus (assembly GCF_036320965.1). Taxonomy (NCBI): domain Eukaryota; kingdom Metazoa; phylum Arthropoda; class Malacostraca; order Decapoda; family Palinuridae; genus Panulirus; species Panulirus ornatus. Next base: position 38,136,994 of record NC_092227.1, on the reverse strand, counting down.
TAGACAACATGCTTGCCCCTTTCTCCAAAACTCTTTCATTCACCTCCTTAACAACCCCATCCATAAACAAATTAAGCAACCATGGAGACATCACGCACCCCTGCCGCAAACCTACATTTACTGAGAACCAATCACTTTCCTCTCTTACTACTCGTACACATGCCTTACATTCTCGATAAAAACTTTTCACTGCTTCTAAGAACTTGCCTCTACACCGTATATTCTTAACACTTTCCACAGAGCATCTCTATCAACTCTATCATATGCCTTCTCCAGATCCATAAATGCTACATACAAATCCATTTCCTTTTCTAAGTATTTCTCACATACATTCTTCAAAGCAAACACCTTATCCACACATCTTCTACCACTTCTGAAGCCACACTGCTCTTTCCCAATCTGATGCTCTGTACATGTTTTCACCCTCTCAATCAATACCCTCCCATACAGTTTCCCAGGAATACTCAACAAACTTATAACATTTTAATTTGAGCACTCACCTTTGTCCCCTTTGCGTTTGTACACTGGCACTATGCAAGCATTCCGCCAATCCTCAGGCACCTCACCATGAGTCATACATACATTAAATATCCTTACCAACCAGTTAACGACGCAGTTACCCCCTCTTTTAATAAATTCCACTGCAATACCATCCAAACCAGCCGCCTTGCCGGCTTTCATCTTCCGCAAAGCTTTTACTACCTCTTCTCTGTTTACCAAATCATTCTCCCTAACCCTCTCCGCAAACCATCTCGACCAAAGCACCCTATATTTGCCACTCTATCGTCCAATACATTTAACAAACCTTCAAAATACTCACTCCATCTCCTTCTCACATCACCACATGTTATTGCCTCCCCATTTGTACCCTTCGTCGATGTTCCCATTTGTTCTCTTGTCTTACGCACTTTATTTACCTCCTTCCAAAACATCTTTTTATTCTCCCTAAAATTTGATGATATTCTCTCACCCCAACTCTTATTTGCCCTCTTTTTCACCTCCTGAACCATTCTCTTGACCTCCTGCCTCTTTCTTTTATACACTTCCCAGTCAATTGCATTATTTCCCCGCAAAAATCGTCCAAATTTCTCTCTCTTCTCTTTCACTAATATTCTTATTTCTTCATTTCACCACTCATTACCCTTTCTAATCTGCCCACCTCCCACGCTTCTCATGCCACAAGCATCTTTTGCACAAGCCATCACTGCTTTCCTAAATACATCCCATTCCTTCTCCACTCCCCTAAAGTCCTTTACTCTCACCTTTTTCCATTCTGCACTCAGTCTCTCTTGGTACTTCCACACACAAGTTTCCTTCTCAAGCTCACTTACTCTCACCACTCTCTTCACCCCAACATTCTCTCCTCTTTTCTGAAAACCTCTACAAATCTTCACCTTCGTCTCCACAAGATAATCATCAGACATCCCTCCAGCTGCACCTCTCAGCACATTAACATCCAAAAGTCTCTCTCTCTCGCGCCTATCTATTAACACGTAATCCAATAACGCTCTCTGGCCATCTCTCCTACTTACATACGTATACTTATGTATGTCTCTCTTTTCAAACCCGTATTCCCAATCACCAGTCCTCTTTCAGCACATAAATCTACAAGCTCCTCACCATTTTTATGTACAACACTGAACACCCCATGTACACCAATTATTCCCTCATCTGCCACATTACTCACCTTTGCAGTCTCTTGCATCAAAGCTACTAACACACTCAGCTGCTCCCAAAACACTTGTCTCTCATGATCTTTCTTCTCATGCCTAGGTGCATATGCACTAATAATCACCCATCTCTCTCCATCCACTTTCAGTTTTACCTATATCAGCCTAGAGTTTACTTTCTTACACTCCATCACATACTCCCACAACTCCTGTTTCAGGAGTAGTGCTACTTCTTCCCTTTCTCTTGTCCTCTCACCAACCTCTGACTTTACTCCCAAAACATTCCCAAACCACTCTTTCCCTTGCGTATGATCAAGATATTCCTATGAGTCCACGGGGAAAATGAAACACGATAAGTCCCCAAATGCACTTTCGTGTAATAATTACATCATCAGGGGAGACACAAGACAGAAATAAAAGTCAGTTGATATACATCGAAGAGAGGAAGCTAGGACGCCATTGGTAATCATGTGATTGTCCAAAACATACAACAAGCGTTCATAAACTTTCATTTTACAAATTTTATCAACAATAAGGTTATCTAATTTGTACAGACCATCATTAATATTAAGATTATAATTCTTTGTGTATTTGATAATGGAAGATTCAATGATATTTCTCTTGGTAATAGAGATAGAGTTAATACCTGAGATGGCATTACCCCAGTCAATACAATGATCATAGTTTTTAACGTGAATAAACAAGGCATTTGATTCTTGTCCAGTTCTAATACTATATTTATGCTGGATAAGTCTAACAGAAAGATCCTTACCAGTCTGACCAACATAAAATTTATCACAATTTCCACAAGGCTTTATAGATGCACCCTAGAGAATTTTCTGGTGAATTCCTGATTAAGATATTCTTTATAGTATTATTGTTGCTAAAGGCAACATTTACATTAAAGGAGTTAAGCAACATGGGAAGTACAGTGAAATTATTATCAAAAGGGAGAACTAAAAGATTCTTGGTGTCAATGGGAGGTTTGGGCTCATCTCTATAAAATGATTTCTTTGCTAACTTAAGGGATTTATGAATGTAAGATCTAGGGTTCTTTAACTTAGATCCAATAGAATATATCTTCTCAAACTCATCATCAATAAACTCTGAACTGCAAATACTGCATGTCCCTCAGGAACATAGATTGAAATGATAATAGTCTAACTTTGTCATGTTGAAATGAGTAATAATGGATATATGAGCATAAATTGGTGGGTTTTCTAAACATGCTAAACAAAGAATTATAATCTGAATATTAGTGATGGTCTTTATAAATTAGATAACTTTATTGATGATAAAATTTGTAAAATGATAAGTTTATGAACGCTCGCTGTATGTTTTGGACGATCACATGTTTACCAAATGGCGTTCTAGCTTTGTCTCTTCGATGTATATCAACTGACTTTTATTTCTCTCTTGTGTCTCTCTTGATGATGTGATTATTACACGAAAGTGCACTTGGGAACTTATCATGTTTCATTTTCCCCGTGGACTCCTAGGAATATATATATATATATATATATATATATATATATATATATATATATATATATATATATATATATATATACATATATATATATATATATTCTTTTTTTTTGCCGCTGTCTCCCGCGTTTGCGAGGTAGCGCAAGGAAACAGACGAAAGAAATGGCCCAACCCACCCCCATACACATGTATATACATACGTCCACACACGCAAATATACATACCTACACAGCTTTCCATGGTTTACCCCAGACGCTTCACATGCCCTGATTCAATACACTGACAGCACGTCAGTAAAGTCAGGGGTTAGTGAGAGGACAAGAGCAAGGGAAGGAGTAGCACTACTCCTGAAACAGGAGTTGTGGGAGTATGTGATAGAATGTAAGAAAGTAAATTCTCGATTAATATGGGTAAAACTGAAAGTTGATGGAGAGAGATGGGTGATTATTGGTGCATATGCACCTGGGTATGAGAAGAAAGATCATGAGAGGCAATTGTTTTGGGAGCAGCTGAATGAGTGTGTTAGTTGTTTTGATGCACGAGACCGGGTTATAGTGATGGGTGATTTGAATGCAAAGGTGAGTAATGTGGCAGTTGAGGGAATAATTGGTATACATGGGGTGTTCAGTGATGTAAATGGAAATGGTGAAGAGCTTGTAGATTTATGTGCTGAAAAAGGACTGGTGATTGGGAATACCTGGTTTAAAAAGCGAGATATACATAAGAATACGTATGTAAGTAGGAGAGATGGCCAGAGAGCGTTATTGGATTACGTGTTAATTGACAGGCGCGCGAAAGAGAGACTTTTGGATGTTAATGTGCTGACAGGTGCAACTGGAGGGATGTCTGATCATTATCTTTTGGAGGCGAAGGTGAAGATTTGTATTGGTTTTCAGAAAAGAAGAGTGAATGTTGGGGTGAAGAGGGTGGTGAGAGTAAGTGAGCTTAGGAAGGGGACTTATGTGAGGAAGTACCAGGAGAGACTGAGTACAGAATAGAAAAAGTTGAGAACAATGGAAGTAAGGGGAGTGGAGGAGGAATGGGATGTATTTAGGGAATCAGTGATGGATTGCGCAAAAGATACTTGTGGCATGAGAAGAGTGGGAGGTGGGTTGATTAGAAAGGGTAGTGAGTGGTGGGATGAAGAAGTAAGATTATTAGTGAAAGAGAAGAGAGAGGCATTTGGACGATTTTTGCAGGGAGAAAATGCAATTGAGTGGGAGATGTATAAAAGAAAGAGACAGGAGGTCAAGAGAAAGGTGCAAGAGGTGAAAAAGAGGGCAAATGAGAGTTGGGGTGAGAGAGTATCATTAAACTTTAGTGAGAATAAAAAGATGTTCTGGAAGGAGGTAAATAAAGTGCGTAAGACAAGGGAGCAAATGGGAATTTCAGTGAATTGTGCAAATGGGGAGGTGATAACAAGTAGTGGTGATGTGAGAAGGAGATGGAGTGAGTATTTTGAAGGTTTGTTGAATGTGTTTGATGATAGAGTGGCAGATATAGGGTGTTTTGGTCGAGGTGGTGTGCAAGGTGAGAGGGTTAGGGAAAATGATTTGGTAAACAGTGAAGAGGTAGTAAAAGCTTTGCGGAAGATGAAAGCCGGCAAGGCAGCAGGTTTGGATGGTATTGCAGTGGAATTTATTAAAAAAGGGGGTGACTGTATTATTGACTGGTTGGTAAGGTTATTTAATGTATGTATGACTCATGGTGAGGTGCCTGAGGATTGGCGGAATGCGTGCATATTGCCATTGTACAAAGGCAAAGGGGATAAGAGTGAGTGCTCAAATAACAGATGTATAAGTTTGTTGAGTATTCCTGGTAAATTATATGGGAGGGTATTGATTGAGAGGGTGAAGGCATGTACAGAGCATCAGATTGGGGAAGAGCAGTGTGGTTTCAGAAGTGGTAGAGGATGTGTGGATCAGGTGTTTGCTTTCAAGAATGTATGTGAGAAATACTTAGAAAAGCAAATGGATTTGTATGTAGCATTTATGGATCTGGAGAAGGCGTATGATAGAGTTGATAGAGATGCTTTGTGGAAGGTATTAAGAATATATGGTGTGGGAGGCAAGTTGTTAGAAACAGTGAAAAGTTTTTATCGAGGATGTAAGGCATGTTTACGTGTAGGAAGAGAGGAAAGTGATTGCTTCTCAGTGAATGTAGGTTTGCGGCAGGGGTGTGAGATGTCTCCATGGTTGTTTAATTTGTTTATGGATGGGGTTGTTAGGGAGATGAATGCATATATATATATATATATATATATATATATATATATATATATATATATATATATATATATATATATATATATATTTTTTTTTCTTTTTTTCTATACTTTGTCGCTGTCTCCCGCGTTTGCGAGGTAGCGCAAGGGAACAGACGAAAGAAATGGCCCAACCCCCCCCCCCCCCATACACATGTATATACATACGTCCACACACGCAAATATACATACCTACACAGCTTTCCATGGTTTACCCCAGACGCTTCACATGCCTTGATTCAATCCACTGACAGCACGTCAGTCACTGAGAACCAATCACTTTCATCTCTTCCTACACGTACACATGCCTTACATCCTCGATAAAAACTTTTCACTGCTTCTAACAACTTTCCTCCCACACCATATATTCTTAATACCTTCCACAGAGCATCTCTATCAACTCTATCATATGCCTTCTCCAGATCCATAAATGCTACATACAAATCCATGTATGTATATATATATATATATATATATATATATATATATATATATATATATATATATATATATATATATATATATTTTTTTTTTTTTTTTTTTTTTATACTTTGTCGCTGTCTCCCGCGTTTGCGAGGTAGCGCGAGGAAACAGACGAAAGAAATGGCCCAACCCCCATACACACGTACATACACACGTCCACACACGCAAATATACATACCTACACAGCTTTCCATGGTTTACCCCAGACGCTTCACATGCCTTGATTCAATCCACTGACAGCACGTCAACCCCTGTATACCACATCGCTCCAATTCACACTATTCCTTGCCCTCCTTTCACCCTCCTGCATGTTCAGGCCCCGATCACACAAAATCTTTTTCACTCCATCTTTCCACCTCCAATTTGGTCTCCCTCTTCTCCTCGTTCCCTCCACCTCCGACACATATATCCTCTTGGTCAATCTTTCCTCACTCATTCTCTCCATGTGCCCAAACCATTTCAAAACACCCTCTTCTGCTCTCTCAACCACGCTCTTTTTATTTCCACACATCTCTCTTACCCTTACGTTACTTACTCGATCAAACCACCTCACACCACACATTGTCCTCAAACATCTCATTTCCAGCACATCCATCCTCCTGCGCACAACTCTATCCATAGCCCACGCCTCGCAACCATACAACATTGTTGGAACCACTATTCCTTCAAACATACCCATTTTTGCTTTCCGAGATAATGTTCTCGACTTCCACACATTTTTCAAGGCTCCCAAAATTTTCGCCCCCTCCCCCACCCTATGATCCACTTCCGCTTCCATGGTTCCATCCGCTGACAGATCCACTCCCAGATATCTAAAACACTTCACTTCCTCCAGTTTTTTCTCCATTCAAACTCACCTCCCAATTGACTTGACCCTCAACCCTACTGTACCTAATAACCTTGCTCTTATTCACATTTACTCTTAACTTTCTTCTTCCACACACTTTACCAAACTCAGTCACCAGCTTCTGCAGTTTCTCACATGAATCAGCCACCAGCGCTGTATCATCAGCGAACAACAACTGACTCACTTCCCAAGCTCTCTCATCCCCAACAGACTTCATACTTGCCCCTCTTTCCAGGACTCTTGCATTTACCTCCCTAACAACCCCATCCATAAACAAATTAAACAACCATGGAGACATCACACACCCCTGCCGCAAACCTACATTCACTGAGAACCAATCACTTTCCTCTCTTCCTACACGTACACATGCCTTACATCCTCGATAAAAACTTTTCACTGCTTCTAACAACTTGCCTCCCACACCATATATTCTTAATACCTTCCACAGAGCATCTCTATCAACTCTATCATATGCCTTCTCCAGATCCATAAATGCTACATACAAATCCATTTGCTTTTCTAAGTATTTCTCACATACATTCTTCAAAGCAAACACCTGATCCACACATCCTCTACCACTTCTGAAACCGCACTGCTCTTCCCCAATCTGATGCTCTGTACATGCCTTCACCCTCTCAATCAATACCCTCCCATATAGTTTACCAGGAATACTCAACAAACTTATACCTCTGTAATTTGAGCACTCACTCTTATCCCCTTTGCCTTTGTACAATGGCACTATGCACGCATTCCGCCAATCCTCAGGCACCTCACCATGAGTCATACATACATTAAATAACCTTACCAACCATATATATATATATATATATATATATATATATATATATATATATATATATATATATATATATATATATATATATATATATATATATATATATATATATATATATATATATATATATATATATATATATATATATATATATATATATATATATATATATATATGTATATATATATATATATATATATATATATATATATATATATATGTATATACATATGATCCCTGGGGATAGGGGAGAAAGAATACTCCCCACGTATTCCCTGCTTCCCTGCGTGTCGTAGAAGGCGACTAAAAGGGGAGGGAGCGGTGGGCTGGAAATCCTCCCCGCTCGTTTTTTTTTATTTTCCAAAAGAAGGAACAGAGTGGGGCCAGGTGAGGATATTCCACAAAGGCCCAGTCCTCTGTTCTTAACGCTACCTCGCTAACGCGGGAAATGGCGAATAGTTAAAAAAAAAAAAATATATATATATATATATATATATATATATATATATATATATATATATATATATATATATATATATATATATATATATATATATATATATATATATAAATGTGTATAGGGGATAGGGGAGAAAGAATACTTCCCACGTATTCCCTGCGTGTCGTAGAAGGCGACTAAAAGGGAAGGGAGCGGGGGGCTGGAAATCCTCCCCTCTCGTTTTTTTTTTTTCTTTTTTTTAATTTTCCAAAAGAAGGAACAGAGAAGAGGGCCAGGTGAGGATATTTCCTGAAAGGCCCAGTCCTCTGTTCTTAACGCTACCTCGCTGTCGCGGGAAATGGCGGATAGTATAAAAAAAAAAAAAAAAAAAAATATATATATATATATATATATATATATATATATATATATATATATATATATATATATATATATATATATATATATATGTATATATATATATATATATATATATATATATATATATATATATGTATATATATATATATATATATATATATATATATATATATATATATATATATATATATATATATATATATATATATATATATAAGTATTGATATATATATATATATATATATCAATACTTATATATATATATATATATATATATATATATATATATATATATATATATATATATAAGTATTGATATATATATATATATATATATATATATATATATATATATATATATATATATATATATTTTTTTTTTTCGCTGTCTCCCGCGTTTGCGAGGTAGCGCAAGGAAACAGACGAAAGAAATGGCCCAACCCTCCCCCCCATACACATGTATATACATACGTCCACACACGCAAATATACATACCTACACAGCTTTCCATGGTTTACCCCAGACGCTTCACATGCCTTGATTCAATCCACTGACAGCACGCCAACCCCGGTTTACCACATCGCTCCAATTCACTCTATCCCTTGCCCTCCTTTCACCCTCCTGCATGTTCAGGCCCCGATCACACAAAATCTTTTTCACTCCATCTTTCCACCTCCAATTTGGTCTCCCTCTTCTCCTCGTTCCCTCCACCTCCGACACATATATCCTCTTGGTCAATCTTTCCTCACTCATCCTCTCCATGTGCCCAAACCACTTCAAAACACCCTCTTCTGCTCTCTCAACCACGCACTTTTTATTTCTTCACATCTCTCTTACCCTTACGTTACTCACTCGATCAAACCACCTCACACCACACATTGTCCTCAAACATCTCATTTCCAGCACATCCATCCTCCTGCGCACAACTCTATCCATAGCCCAAGCCTCGCAACCATACAACATTGTTGGAACCACTATTCCTTCAAACATACCCATTTTTGCTTTCCGAGATAATGTTCTCGACTTCCACACATTCTTCAAGGCCCCCAGAATTTTCGCCCCCTCCCCCACCCTATGATCCACTTCCGCTTCCATGGTTCCATCCGCTGCCAGATCCACTCCCAGATATCTAAAACACTTCACTTCCTCCAGTTTTTCTCCATTCAAACTCACCTCCCAATTGACTTGACCCTCAACCCTACTGTACCTAATAACCTTGCTCTTATTCACATTTACTCTTAACTTTCTTCTTCCACACACTTTACCAAACTCAGTCACCAGCTTCTGCAGTTTCTCACATGAATCAGCCACCAGCGCTGTATCATCAGCAAACAACAACTGACTCACTTCCCAAGCTCTCTCATCCCCAACAGACTTCATACTTGCCCGTCTTTCCAAAACTCTTGCATTTACCTCCCTAACAACCCCATCCATAAACAAATTAAACAACCATGGAGACATCACACACCCCTGCCGCAAACCTACATTCACCGAGAACCAATCACTTTCCTCTCTTCCTACACGTACACATGCCTTACATCCTCGATAAAAACTTTTCACTTCTTCTAACAACTTTCCTCCCACACCATATATTCTTAATACCTTCCACAGAGCATCTCTATCAACTCTATCATATGCCTTCTCCAGATCCATAAATGCTACATACAAATCCATTTGCTTTTCTAAATATTTCTCACATACATTCTTCAAAGCAAAGATGAAAGCCGGCAAGGCAGCAGGTTTGGATGGTATTGCAGTGGAATTTATTAAAAAAGGGGGTGACTGTATTGTTGACTGGTTGGTAAGGTTATTTGATGTATGTATGACTCATGGTGAGGTGCCTGAGGATTGGCGGAATGCGTGCATAGTGCCATTGTACAAAGGCAAAGGGGATAAGAGTGAGTGCTCAAATTACAGAGGTATAAGTTTGTTGAGTATTCCTGGTAAATTATATGGGAGGGTATTGATTGAGAGGGTGAAGGCATGTACAGAGCATCAGATTGGGGAAGAGCAGTGTGGTTTCAGAAGTGGTAGAGGATATATATATATATATATATATATATATATATATATATATATATATATATATATATATATATATATATATATATATATATATATATATTTTTTTTTCTTTTTTTTTTTCTTTTTTTCCAAAAGAAGGAACAGAGAAGAGGGCCAGGTGAAGATATTCCCTCAAAGGCCCAGTCCTCTGTTCTTAACGCTACCTCGCTATCGCGGGAAATGGCGAATAGTATGAAAAAAAAAAAAAAAAAAAATATATATATATATATATATATATATATATATATATATATATATATATATATATATATATATATATATATATATTTTTTTTTTTTTCTCTTTTTTTTATACTTTGTCGCTGTCTCCCGCGTTTGCGAGGTAGCGCAAGGAACAGACGAAAGAAATGGCCCAACCCCCCCATACACATGTATATACATACGTCCACACACGCAAATATACATACCTACACAGCTTTCCATGGTTTACCCCAGACGCTTCACATGCCTTGATTCAATCCACTGACAGCACGTCAACCCCGGTATACCACATCGCTCCAATTCACTCTATTCCTTGCCCTCCTTTCACCCTCCTGCATGTTCAGGCCCCGATCACACAAAATCTTTTTCACTCCATCTTTCCACCTCCAATTTGGTCTCCCTCTTCTCCTCGTTCCCTCCACCTCCGACACATATATCCTCTTGGTCAATCTTTCCTCACTCATTCTCTCCATGTGCCCAAACCACTTCAAAACACCCTCTTCTGCTCTCTCAACCACGCTCTTTTTATTTCCACACATCTCTCTTACCCTTACGTTACTCACTCGATCAAACCACCTCACACCACACATTGTCCTCAAACATCTCATTTCCAGCACATCCATCCTCCTGCGCACAACTCTATCCATAGCCCACGCCTCGCAACCATACAACATTGTTGGAGCCACTATTCCTTCAAACATACCCATATTTGCTTTCCGACTTCCACACATTCTTCAAGGCCCCCAGAATTTTCGCCCCCTCCCCCACCCTATGATCCACTTCCGCTTCCATGGTTCCATCCGCTGCCAGATCCACTCCCAGATATCTAAAACACTTCACTTCCTCCAGTTTTTCTCCATTCAAACTCACCTCCCAATTGACTTGACCCTCAACCCTACTGTACCTAATAACCTTGCTCTTATTCACATTTACTCTTAACTTTCTTCTTCCACACACTTTACCAAACTCAGTCACCAGCTTCTGCAGTTTCTCACATGAATCAGCCACCAGCGCTGTATCATCAGCGAACAACAACTGACTCACTTCCCAAGCTCTCTCATCCCCAACATATATATATATATATATATATATATATATATATATATATATATATATATATGTATACATCTCCCAGTCATTTGCATCCTTCCCTTGTAAGTATCGTCCAAACTTCTCCCTTTTCTCTTTCACTAGGAACTTTACTTCCTCATCCCACCAATCATTACACTTTCCAATCTGCCCACCTCCCACCTTTCTCATGCCACATGCATCTCTTGCGCATGCTATTACTGCCTCCCTGAATACATCCCAATCCTCACCAACTCCCCTCACTTCATTTGCTTTCACCTTTTGCCATTCTACACTCAATCTCTCATGGTATTTATTCATGCAAGTCATTTCCATGTTCACTTAAGCTTACCACTCTTTTCCCCCCGGTATTCTCTTTATTCTTTGAAAATCTTTCAAATCTTTACCTTCGCCTCAACAAGATAGTGATCAGACTTCTCGCCAGCTGCCCCTATCAGCATATTTACATCCAAAAGTCTCTTTCAAGTGCCTATAAATTGATACGTAAAGTAGTAATGCCCGTTGACCAACTTTCCCACTTACGTAGGTACACTTGCGTACACCTCTCTCCTTAAACCAGGTATTCCCTAACACCAGTCTTTTTTCAACGCACAAATACACAACCTCTTCACCATTTCCATTCATAACACTAAATACCCCGTGTACACCAATTAAACTCTCAACTGCCACATTACTCACCTTCATATTCAAATCACCCATCACTAATGCCTGGTCTCATGCACTAAAACTGCTGATGCACTCACTCAGCTGCTCCCAAAACACTTGCCTCTAATGATCTTTCTTTTCATGACTAGCTGCATAAGCACCAATAATCACCCATCTCTCACCAACCTCATTCAGTTTTACCCACATCAATCTAAAATTTATTTTCTTACACTTTATCACACACTCCCACGACACTTGCATCAGGAGTAGTGCTACTCCTTACATTGCTCTTGTCCTCTCACCAAACCCTGACTTTACTCCCAAGACGTTTCAAAACCATTCTTCTTCTTTACCCTTGGGATTCGTTTCACTCATAGCCAGAACATCCAGGTTGCTTTCCTCACACATACTGCCTATCGCCTCTTTCTTCTTATCTCGATTACATCTACACACATTGTCTCTCTCTCTCTCTCTCTCTCTCTCTCTCTCTCTCTCTCTCTCTCTCTCTCTCTCTCTCTCTCTCTCTCTCTCTCTCTCTCTCTCTCTCTCTCTCTCTCTCTCTCTCTCTCTCTCTCTTATATCAAGACGACGCTGACAATCTTCTCCATCATGTTGGGTGTATGAGGCGCTCCCTACGAGTGGCTGCCAGGCCTCCTCCTCACTGATACTCGGTCATGGCAGGTTATGCTTTCTAGCTGTTATGAGCTGGACCCTTCATGACAGGTTCAGGGCGACATTTAAACTGGTAAAGGTCTATCCCAGTAATGACAAGACTAGCCGGACAAAAAAAGTCATGTATGTTGTGGTTAATTTGTTGTTCAGCGGAGTAGCTCTAACTTCATTTGCTTGTTTTTCATAACTGATAAACCAATTGCCAATATTCATCGCTCGTGTTAAGACAATTACAGGGAATGGTTGCTGTCCCAACTGATTCCTACGTAATATTCAACAACTCTTCTAATGATAGTAGCCGACATCCTGCGCTGCATACCTGCATGTACTTGTATAATTTGAAATGTTATGTAATATATTCCACCCGGAATCATGTATAATGGATCGTTAGCTGCACACGTCCGGCAATGACTAACTCAGTCAGGATGACCAGATTCAGCGGTTTCATTCCAGATGTATCATGTTTTCTTTGGATTTTCAAATACTCTTTTATATCAGAGAATCATGTCGTATAATCTTACGAAACTTTGATAACTTTTCCACGGATTCTGTAAAAAATGATAAATGTGTGCCCGAGAAAAGAGAGCTTTACTAAAGATAATAAGTGACAAAGAGAGAACACAGAGAGCTTTACCAAGACAAACTGAGCTAAGTTCTTTATTTCTGTCACTTGCTTTCTTTTTCATGAAGCAAAGTGAATTAAAATCAGGTAAAGTTCATTTGTATGTACAGTGATTTCCCAGATGGTTGCTGACCTTTATTTATGAAAACAGGATTGTATTTGTGCAGTGATGGATAATATGGCGATCCTCATCAATATACATCAGACATCAAATAACTGCTACACTTCACTACTATGATAGTTCCAACGCTGCTCTATGAGTTCGAGTCTTGAACCATAATTGCAAAGGAAAGGAAGAGATTGGATGCGTTGCCAGTGAAATGCCTGAAGAATATATGTGATGTGTAGAGGATTGATAATGCTATATGATGGTGTCAGGTGTTATAGTGTGGGGAACATGACTGAGATAGCTTTAGAAGCTGTATTGAAACTGTCGACACAAATGGAGAGGGTCAGAGGAAAGAGATGGACTAAGAATATATGTGTCAGAACTGAAGGGAGGAAGGGGGAAGGAGGGAGGCTGGGAGAAGGAAAGATGGAGACAAAGAGTGCGACTTACCGGAGCCTGAACGTGTAGGAAAGTAAGAAGCATATTAGGGATAAAGAGAACTGGAACGATGTGAAATGCAAGGGGAGGCGTACTGTTAATGGGCTCATCCATGTCATATAAAGTGGTCAGGGGAAACCATGGGAAGGTATGTAGGGCTTGGCTGTGGACTGGGGGCTCCAGTTTCAGTACATTGTACATGACAGTTAGAAATATATGTGCAAAAAAGGCTGCTCTTTGTCTGGTCCTGATGCCCCTAGTGAGATGCAGGAAATAGTGAACAAGCATAAGAATATCTGATACACTAAGTGACAGAGTTGAAGGCCTGCAACCGCCGCGACTGCAGGGGGCGCACCAATACAGTGAGGGGCCCAAGCGATCAACGAATCCTTTCCATAGTCAAATTAAGCAACGCTCGATAGAATCTTATCGCTAAAACATACAATCAAATTCCGTTGTTTGATATGTAATGAGACAGAAAAACATAGACCATTATGTACAGCATCATCGGTATATGCCAAGATATCTTGTCATAACAGTTTGTGGAATTATGAGTTGCAATCACGATACTCCTACATTAAGGCGAACTCCTCTGAACAACTTCCGGCTGTTAACATAGTAAGCAGCAGCGTTCATATATGAAATTATGTAATAAACTTGAGTCAGAGATACGGGGAGGGACTAACATTTTTTTCTGAATGCCGTAAGTATAAAAAAAATTGTTTAGAGGGTCCCCTTACGGCATGCTACAACACCTCCCTCCCTACCATCCACACTAACACCGTTACTGAATATGATACGTGTAAAACAGAAGTCCGCAACGCCATTTTTTTCTTCTTTATTGTGGCTGCATGAGGAGAGAAGCTCTGTATATACAGCAGAGAGAACAGAGAACAACATATGTGTTGTGTGGCTGCATGAGGAGAGAAGCTCTGTATATACAGCAGAGAGAACAGAGAACAACATATGTGTTGTGTGGCCATGTTTGACATGATGACCAATATTGCTGTGAATAATTGCAATATGGGAAAGCAAACAGCAGAGATGAGCGAAAGAGTGAAAGACTCAGAAGAGGAACGAATGATATTTGAAAGAATTGGATAACGTTGTTATGATGAATACGTCATTCATGTTATCGTCTCTCCTTTATCATACCTCATGTGATACTGAAACACATTTATCATACCTTATGTGGTCTCTAAAAAAGAGTTTTCTTGCGTTACCAAACAGCCTCATGTTGTGCCACTCCAATTTTTATTTTTTGTATATCTGATTATAAATATAGTCCTGCATTTCTGATTGTTCATATCATGCTCTGATTATCTGGATTAGTATTAGACATGTGTTGCATGACTACTGCGTATACCAGCTGTCGCCGATCACAGATTACGTGCCGATAAAGAAGCCGATTAGTTCATAAAGAACGCACATCCCTAATGCATAATGTTCTCTATTTCCTTTGATGCAAATTTGCTCACCTGACACAGACTGTATCAAAGTAAGAATATTCAGTGATGCTCGCTATCTGATATGCATATGATTATTGATCGAGTCACTTTCTAGATAGTTGTGTGAAAGTCATACTATTAACTGGCGTAAAGTCCACAAGCGTTCTAGTGTTGAGCTCCAGTGTTTTTGTAAACATAAGAAATTTTGATGCATAACGTTTGTAATATATATATATATATATATATATATATATATATATATATATATATATATATATATATATATATATATATATATATATATATATATAGATATATAGATATATATATATATCCTCCTCGTAGACTCACATTGGGGTGTCTAAATGTGTGTGGATGTAACCAAGATGTGAAACAAGGAGAGATAGGTAGTATGTTTGAGGAAAGGAACCTGGATGTTTTGGCTCTGAGTGAAACGAAGCTCAAGGGTAAAGGGGAAGAGTGGTTTGGGAATGTCTTGGGAGTAAAGTCAGGGGTTAGTGAGAGGACAAGAGTAAGGGAAGGAGTAGCACTACTCCTGAAACAGGAGTTGTGGGAGTATGTGATAGAATGTAAGAAAGTAAATTCTCGATTAATATGGGTAAAACTGAAAGTTGATGGAGAGAGATGGGTGATTATTGGTGCATATGCACCTGGACATGAGAAGAAAGATCATGAGAGGCAAGTGTTTTGGGAGCAGCTAAATGAGTGTGTTAGTGGTTTTGATGCACGAGACCGGGTTATAGTGATGGGTGATTTGAATGCAAAGGTGAGTAATGTGGCAGTTGAGGGAATAATTGGTATACATGGGGTGTTCAGTGTTGTAAATGGAAATGGTGAAGAGCTCGTAGATTTATGTGCTGAAAAAGGACTGGTGATTGGGAATACCTGGTTTAAAAAGCGAGATATACATAAGTATACGTATGTAAGTAGGAGAGATGGCCAGAGAGCGTTATTGGATTACGTGTTAATTGACAGGCGCGCGAAAGAGAGACTTTTGGATGTTAATGTGCTGAGAGATGCACCTGGAGGGATGTCTGATCATTATCTTGTGGAGGCTAAGGTGAAGATTTGTATGGGTTTTCAGAAAAGAAGAGTGAATGTTGGGGTGAAGAGGGTGGTGAGAATAAGGGAGCTTGGGAAGGAGACTTGTGTGAGGAAGTACCAGGAGAGACTGAGTACAGAATGGAAAAAGGTGAAAACAATGGAAGTAAGGGGAATGGGGGAGGAATGGGATGTATTTAGGGAATCAGTGATGGATTGCGCAAAAGATGCTTGTGGCATGAGAAGCGTGGGAGGTGGGTTGATTAGAAAGGGTAGTGAGTGGTGGGATGAAGAAGTAAGAGTATTAGTGAAAGAGAAGAGAGAGGCATTTGGACGATTTTTGCAGGGAAAAAATGCAATTGAGTGGGAGATGTATGAAAGAAAGAGACAGGAGGTCAAGAGAAAGGTGCAAGAGGTGAAAAAGAGGGATAATGAGAGTTGGGGTGAGAGAGTATCATTAAATTTTGGGGAGGATAAAAAGATGTTCTGGAAGGAGGTAAATAAAGTGCGTAAGACAAGGGAGCAAATGGGAACTTCAATGAAGGGCGCAAATGGGAAGGTGATAACAAGTAGTGGTGATGTGAGAAGGAGATGGAGTGAGTATTTTGAAGGTCTGTTGAATGTGTTTGATATAGATATGTTTTGATATAGATACAGGATGTTTTGGTCGAGGTGGTGTGCAAAGTGAGAGGGTTAGGGAAAATGATTTGGTAAACAGAGAAGAGGTAGTAAAAGCTTTGCGGAAGATGAAAGCCGGCAAGGCAGCAGGTTTGGATGGTATTGCAGTGGAATTTATAAAAAAAAAAAAAAGGGGGTGACTGTATTGTTGACTGGTTGGTAAGGTTATTTAATGTATGTATGACTCATGGTGAGGTGCCTGAGGATTGGCGGAATGCGTGCATAGTGCCATTGTACAAAGGCAAAGGGGATAAGAGTGAGTGCTCAAATTACAGAGGTATAAGTTTGTTGAGTATTCCTGGTAAATTATATGGGAGGGTATTGATTGAGAGGGTGAAGGCATGTACAGAACATCAGACTGGGGAAGAGCAGTGTGGTTTCAGAAGTGGTGGACGATGTGTGGATCAGGTGTTTGCTTTGAAGAATGTATGTGAGAAATACTTAGAAAAGCAAATGGATTTGTATGTAGCATTTATGGATCTGGAGAAGGCATATGATAGAGTTGATAGAGATGCTCTGTGGAAGGTATTAAGAATATATGGTGTGGGAGGCAAGTTGTTAGAAGCAGTGAAAAGTTTTTATCGAGGATGTAAGGCATGTGTACGTGTAGGAAGAGAGGAAAGTGATTGGTTCTCAGTGAATGTAGGTTTGCGGCAGGGGTGTGTGATGTCTCCATGGTTGTTTAATTTGTTTATGGATGGGGTTGTTAGGGAGGTGAATGCAAGAGTTTTGGAAAGAGGAGCAAGTATGAAGTCTGTTGGGGATGAGAGAGCTTGGGAAGTGAGTCAGTTGTTGTTCGCTGATGATACAGCGCTGGTGGCTGATTCATGTGAGAAACTGCAGAAGCTGGTGACTGAGTTTGGTAAAGTGTGTGAAAGAAGAAAGTTAAGAGTAAATGTTAATAAGAGCAAGGTTATTAGGAACAGTAGGGTTGAGGGTCAAGTCAATTGGGAGGTAAGTTTGAATGGAGAAAAACTGGAAGAAGTAAAGTGTTTTAGATATCTGGGAGTGGATCTGGCAGCGGATGGAACCATGGAAGCGGAAGTGAATCATAGGGTGGGGGAGGGGGGAAAATCCTGGGAGCCTTGAGGAATGTGTGGAAGTCGAGAGCATTATCTCGGAAAGGAAAAATGGCTATGTTTGAAGGAATAGTGGTTCCAACAATGCTGTATGGTTGCGAGGCGTGGGCTATGGATAGAGTTGTGCGCAGGAGACCAAATTGGAGGTGGAAAGATGGAGTGAAAAAGATTTTGTGTGGTCGGGGCCTGAACATGCAGGAGGGTGAAAGGCGGGCAAGGAATAGATTGAATTGGATCGATGTGGTATACCGGGGTTGACGTGTTGTCAGTGGATTGAATCAGGGCATGTGAAGCGTCTGGGGTAAACCATGGAAAGTTCTGTGGGGCCTGGATGTGGAAAGGGAGCTGTGGTTTCGGGCATTATTGCATGACAGCTAGAGACTGAGTGTGAACGAATGGGGCCTTTGTTGTCTTTTCCTAGTGCTACCTCGCACACATGAGGTGGGAGGGGGATGGTATTCCATGTGTGGCGAGGTGGCGATGGGAATGATTAAAGGCAGACAGTGTGAATTGTGTGCATGGGTATATATGTATGTGTCTGTGTGTGTATATACATATGTGTACATTGAGATGTATAGGTATGTATATTTGCGTGTGTGGACGTGTATGTATATACATTGTGTATGGGGGTGGGTTGGGCCATTTCTTTCGTCTGTTTCCTTGCGCTACCTCGCAAACGAGGGAGACAGCGACAAAGCAAAATAAAAAAAAATGAAATATATATATATATATATATATATATATATATATATATATATATATATATATATATATATATATATATATATATATATATTACCCCTGAGGCAGAGAAAAAGAATTCTACCTCCGTATTCCCCGTGTATCGTAAAAGGCGACCAAAGGGGGCGTGAGCGAGAGGCTGGAAACCCTCCCCTTCTTGTATTTCAATTTTTAAAAGAGGAAACAGAAGAAGGAGTCATGCGGGGAGTGCTCATCCTCCTCTAAGGCTCAGATTGGGGTGTCTGAAATTTTGTGGATGTAACAAAGATAAGAAGAGAGATAGGTAGTATGTTTGAGAAAAGAAACTTGGATCATCTGGCTCTGAGTGAAACGAAGCTCAAGGGTAAAGGGGAAGAATGGTTTGGAAGCCTTGTGAGTAAAGTCATAGGTTGGTGAGAGAACAAGAGAAAAGGAAGGGGTAACATTACTTCTGAAGCATAAGTTGTGGGAGTGCGTGATAGAGCGTAAGGAAGTAAATTCTAGATTGATGTGGGTAAAACTGGAAGTGGATGGTGAGAGATGGGTGATGATTGGTGCTTATGCACCTGGTCATGAGAAGAAAGATCATGAGAGGAAAGTGTTTTGGAAGCAGCTGAGTGAGTGCGTTAGCAGTGTTGATGCACGAGACAGGGTATTTGTGATGGGGAATCTAAATGTGAAGGTAAGCAATGCGGCAGTTAAGTGTATGATTAGTGTGCGTAGGGTATTCAGCGTTGTAAATGGAAATGGTGTAGGGCTTGTAGAGTTGGGTGCTGCAAAAAGGCTGATGATTGGAAATACTTGGTTTAAAAAGAGATATACACAAGTATACGTATGTGAGTAGGAGAGTAGGCAAAGGGCTTTATCAGGTTACGTATTAATTGATAGACGTGTAAAAGAGAGATCTTTGGATGTAAGTGTGCTGAAAGGAGCAGCTGGTGGGATGTCTAATCACTATTTTGCGTAGGAAAAGTTAAAGTTTTTTAGATATTTTAGAAAAAGAGGAGACAATGTCAGGAAGAAGAGAGTGGTGAGAGTAAGTGAACTTGCAAAGGAGACCCGTGTGAAGAAATACCGGGAGAGAATGAGTACAGAATGGTAAAAGGTGAGAGCGAATGAAGCGAGGGGAGTGGGTGAGGAATGGGATGCATTTAGGGAAGCAGTGATGGCATGTGCAAGAGATGTATGTGTCATGAGAAAGATTGGAGGTGGGCAGATTTTAGAAAGGGTAGTGAATGGTGGGATGAGGAAGTCAAGTTGCTAGTGAAAGAAAAAAGAGAGGCGTTAGGGCAGTAATTACAAGAAGGGAGGGCAAACGAATGGGAGATGTATAAGAGAAGGCGGCAGGATGTCAAGAGAAAGGTGCAGGGGTTGAAAAAGAGAGCAAATGAGAGCTGTGGGTGAGAAAGTATCATTAAACTTTAGGGAGAATGAAAAGATGTTTTGGAAGCAGGTAAATAATGTGCGAAAGAAAGAGAACAAGTGGGGACATCGGTGAAGTGAACAAAAGGGGAAGAGATAACAGGTAGTGATGGAGCGAGGAGGAGATGGAGCGAGTAATTTGAAGGACTGCTAAATGTGTTTGATGATAGAGTGGCAGAGGCAGGGTAATTTGGTCGGGATGGTGTACGAAGTGAGAGACCCTGGGAGAGTGGTTTGGTGAAAGCCTTGCAGAACATGAAATCCGGTAATGAGGTGGGAATGGATGGTATTGCAGTTGAATTTATTAAAAGAGGGGGTGACTGTGTTGTTGATTGGTTGGTGAGGATCATGGTGAAGTGCCTGAGGATTGGAGGAATACATATACAGTGCCACTGTATAAAGGCAAAGGGGATAAAGGTGAGTGTTCAAACTACAGAGGCATAAGTTTGTTGAGTATACCTGGGAAATTGTATGGAAGGGTATTGATTGAGAAGGTTAGGGCAAGTACAGAGCATTAAATTTAGGAGGAGCAGTGTGGTTTCAGAAATGGTAGAGGATGTATGGATCAGACGTATCCTTGAAGAATATGTGAGAGGAATACTTAGCAAAACAGATGGATTTGTATGTGGCATTTATGGATCTAGAGAAGACTTACGATACGGATGATAGAGATGCTTTGAGGAAGGTCTTAGAATGTATGGTGTGGGAGGTATACAGTTAGGAGCAGTGAGAAGTTTTTATTTAGGCTGTAAGGCATATGTACGAGTAGGAAGAGAGGAGATCAATTGGTTCCCGGTGAAGGTCGGTCTTCGGCAAGGAAGTGTTATGTCCCCATGGTTGTTTAATTTGTTTATGGATGGGGTGGATAGCGAGATAAATGCAAGGGTTTTGGAGAGAGGGGCGAGAATGCAGTCTATTTGGAATGAGAGAGCATAGGAAGTGAGTCAGTTGTTGTTCACCGACGATACAGCACTGGTGGCTCATTCGAGTGAGAAACTGCAGAAGTTGGTGACTGAGTTTGAGGAAGTATACTGAAGGAGAAAGTTGTGAGTAAATGTAAATAAGAGCAAGGTTATTAGGGTCAGCAGGGTTGAAGGAAAAGTAGTTCCAGAGTATAATAAAGAGAATAGAATTGAATATATATATATATATGAGAGAGCATAGGAAGTGAGTCAGTTGTTGTTCACCGACGATACAGCACTGGTGATGCTACTACGTTTGTGAATCGGGAACCATTGCAACACAAACCTCGCCAGGTGGTAGAGTTTCCCGCAGTGTATCGAGACAGACTTCCCCAGAACCTTTTTTAAAGGGGAAGTAAATGTTTATAGTTGTGTTACTGGAGTGATAGTTTTCATACATGGTGTTTTGACAAGAAAATAGTGAAATTGGAGAAAAATGTAGCTTAGACATTGAAGCTTATTGATACAGTGGTTAAATTGATGAGAACTGCTATTGACGTTTCTGTAAATGAATTATACATTTCCTTTTTCCATAGCCAGAGGTTGAACCATTATGTGACATTCATTTTTTCATTCATTTCAAGCTAGAAGTTTTCAGTTTTCTAAATTGTTTCTTACATTTTTCATATTTATATATATGTATGTGTGTGTGTGTGTGTATATATGTGCGTATGTATGTGTATGTGAGTGTATGTGTATATGTATATATATATGTATATCATCCCTGGGGATAGGGGTGAAAGAATACTTCCCACGTATTCCTCGCCTGTCGTAGAAAGCGACTAGAGGGGACGGGAGCGGGGGGCCAGAAATCCTCCCCTCCTTGTATTAACTTTCTAAAATGGGAAACAGAAGAAGGAGTCACGCGGGGAGTGCTCATCCTCCTCGAAGGCTCAGAGTGGGGTGCCTAGATGTGTGTGGATGTAACCAAGATGTGAAAAAAGGAGAGATAGGTAGTATGTTTGAGGAAAGGAACCTGGATGTTTTGGCTCTGAGTGAAACGAGTTAGTGAGAGGACAAGAGCAAGGGAAGGAGTAGCAATACTCCTGAAACAGGAGTTGTGGGAGTATGTGATAGAATGTAAGAAAGTAAATTCTCGATTAATATGGGTAAAACTGAAAGTTGATGGAGAGAGGTGGGTGATTATTGGTGCATATGCACCCGGGCATGAGAAGAAAGATCATGAGAGGCAAGTGTTTTGGGAGCAGCTGAATGAGTGTGTTAGTGGTTTTGATGCACGAGACCGGGTTATAGTGATGGGTGATTTGAATGCAAAGGTGAGTAATATGGCAGTTGAGGGAATAATTGGTATACATGGGGTGTTCAGTGTTGTAAATGGAAATGGTGAAGAGCTTGTAGATTTATGTGCTGAAAAAGGACTGATGATTGGGAATACCTGGTTTAAAAAGCGAGATATACATAAGTATACTTATGTAAGTAGGAGAGATGGCCAGAGAGCGTTATTGGATTACGTGTTAATTGACAGGCGTGCGAAAGAGAGACTTTTGGATGTTAATGTGCTGAGAGGTGCAACTGGAGGGATGTCTGATCATTATCTTGCGGAGGCTAAGGTGAAGATTTGTATGGGTTTTCAGAAAAGAAGAGTGAATGTTGGGGTGAAGAGGGTAGTGAGAGTAAGTGAGCTTGGGAAGGAGACCTGTGTGAGGAAGTACCAGGAGAGGCTGAGTACAGAATGGAAAAAGGTGAGAACAATGGAAGTAAGGGGAGTGGGGGAGGAATGGGATGTATTTAGGGAATCAGTGATGGATTGCGCAAAAGATGCTTGTGGCATGAGAAGAGTGGGAGGTGGGTTGATTAGAAGGGGCAGTGAGTGGTGGGATGAAGAAGTAAGAGTATTAGTGATAGAGAAGAGAGAGGCATTTGGACGATTTTTGCAGGGAAAAAATGCAATTGAGTGGGAGATGTATAAAAGAAAGAGACAGGAGGTCAAGAGAAAGGTGCAAGAGGTGAAAAAAAGGGCAAATGAGAGTTGGGGTGTGAGAGTATCATTAAATTTTAGGGAGAATAAAAAGATGTTCTGGAAGGAGGTAAATAAAGTGCGTAAGACAAGGGAGCAAATGGGAACTTCAGTGAAGGGCGCAAATGGGGAGGTGATAACAAGTAGTGGTGATGTGAGAAGGAGATGGAGTGAGTATTTTGAAGGTTTGTTGAATGTGTTTGATGATAGAGTGGCAGATATAGGGTGTTTTGGTCGAGGTGGTGTGCAAAGTGAGAGGGTTAGGGAAAATGATTTGGTAAACAGAGAAGAGGTAGCGAAAGCTTTGCGGAAGATGAAAGCCGACAAGGCAGCAGGTTTGGATGGTATTGCAGCGGAATTTATTAAAAAAGGGGGTGATTGTATTGTTGACTGGTTGGTAAGGTTATTTAATGTATGTATGACTCATGGTGAGGTGCCTCAGGATTAGCGGAATGCGTGCATAGTGCCATTGTACAAAGGCAAAGGGGATAAGAGTGAGTGCTCAAATTACAGAGGTATAAGTTTGTTGAGTATTCCTGGTAAATTATATGGGAGGGTATTGATTGAGAGGGTGAAGGCATGTACAGAGCATCAGATTGGGGAAGAGCAGTGTGGTTTCAGAAGTGGTAGAGGATGTGTGGATCAGGTGTTTGCTTTGAAGAATGTATGTGAGAAATACTTAGAAAAGCAAATGGATTTGTATGTAGCATTTGTGGATCTGGAGAAGGCATATGATAGAGTTGATAGAGATGCTCTGTCGAAGGTATTAAGAATATATGGTGTGGGAGGAAAGTTGTTAGAAGCAGTGAAAAGTTTTTATCGAAGATGTAAGGCATGTGTACGTGTAGGAAGAGAGGAAAGTGATTGGTTCTCAGTGAATGTAGCTTTGCGGCAGGGGTGTGTGATGTCTCCATGGTTGTTTAATTTGTTTATGGATGGGGTTGTTAGGGAGGTAAATGCAAGAGTTTTGGAAAGAGGGGCAAGTATGAAGTCTGTTGGGGATGAGAGAGCTTGGGAAGTGAGTCAGTTGTTGTTCGCTGATGATACAGCGCTGGTGGCTGATTCATGTGAGAAACTGCAGAAGCTGGTGACTGAGTTTGGTAAAGTGTGTGGAAGAAGAAAGTTAAGAGTAAATGTGAATAAGAGCAAGGTTATTAGGTACAGTAGGGTTGAGGGTCAAGTCAACTGGGAGGTGAGTTTGAATGGAGAAAAACTGGAGGAAGTGAAGTGTTTTAGATATCTGGAAGTGGATCTGGCAGCGGATGGAACCATGGAAGCGGAAGTGGATCATAGGGTGGGGGAGGGGGCGAAAATTCTGGGGGCCTTGAAGAATGTGTGGAAGTCGAGAACATTATCTCGGAAAGCAAAAATGGGTATGTTTGAAGGAATAGTGGTTCCAACAATGTTGTATGGTTGCGAGGCGTGGGCTATGGATAGAGTTGTGCGCAGGAGGATGGATGTGCTGGAAATGAGATGTTTGAGGACAATGTGTGGTGTGAGGTGGTTTGATCGAGTGAGTAACGTAAGGGTAAGAGAGATGTGTGGAAATAAAAAGAGCGTGGTTGAGAGAGCAGAAGAGGGTGTTTTGAAGTGGTTTGGGCACATGGAGAGAATGAGTGAGGAAAGATTGACCAAGAGGATATATGTGTCGGAGGTGGAGGGAACGAGGAGAAGAGGGAGACCAAATTGGAGGTGGAAAGATGGAGTGAAAAAGATTTTGTGTGATCGGGGCCTGAACATGCAGGAGGGTGAAAGGAGGGCAAGGAATAGAGTGAATTGGAGCGATGTGGTATACCGGGGTTGACGTGCTGTCAGTGGATTGAATCAAGGCATGTGAAGCGTCTGGGGTAAACCATGGAAAGCTGTGTAGGTATGTATATTTGCGTGTGTGGATGTATGTATATACATGTGTATGGGGGGGGGGGGGGTTGGGCCATTTCTTTCGTCTGTTTCCTTGCGCTACCTCGCAAACGCGGGAGACAGCGACAAAGTATAATAAAAAAAAAAAAAATATATATATATATATATATATATATATATATATATATATATATATATATATATATATTTTTTGCTTTGTCGCTGTCTCCCGCGTTTGCGAGGTAGCGCAAGGAAACAGACGAAAGAAATGGCCCAACCCACCCCCATACACATGTATATACATACGTCCACACACGCAAATATTCATACCTACACAGCTTTCCATGGTTTACCCCAGACGCTTCACATGCCCTGATTCAATCCACTGACAGCATGTCAACCCCGGTATACCACATCGATCCAATTCACTCTATTCCTTGCCCTCCTTTCACCCTCCTGCATGTTCAGGCCCCGATCACACAAAATCTTTTTCACTCCATCTTTCCACCTCCAATTTAGTCTCCCACTTCTCCTCGTTCCCTCCACCTCCAACACATATATCCTCTTGGTCAATCTTTCCTCACTCTTTCTCTCCATGTGCCCAAACCATTTCAAAGCACCCTCTTCTGCTCTCTCAACCACGCTCTTTTTATTTCCACACATCTCTCTTACCCTTACGTTACTTACTCGATCAAACCACCTCACACCACACATTGTCCTCAAACATCTCATTTCCAGCACATCCATCCTCCTGCGCACAACTCTATCCATAGCCCACGCCTCGCAACCATACAACATTGTTGGAACCACTATTCCTTCAAACATACCCATTTTTGCTTTCCGAGATAATGTTCTCGACTTCCACACATTCTTCAAGGCTCCCAGGATTTTCGCCCCCTCCCCCACCCTATGATCCACTTCCGCTTCCATGGTTCCATCCGCTGCCAGATCCACTCCCAGATATCTAAAACACTTTACTTCTTCCAGTTTTTCTCCATTCAAACTTACCTCCCAATTGACTTGACCCTCAACCCTACTGTACCTAATAACCTTGCTCTTATTCACATTTACTCTTAACTTTCTTCTTTCACACACTTTACCAAACTCAGTCACCAGCTTCTGCAGTTTCTCACATGAATCAGCCACCAGCGCTGTATCATCAGCGAACAACAACTGACTCACTTCCCAAGCTCTCTCATCCCCAACAGACTTCATACTTGCCCCTCTTTCCAAAACTCTTGCATTTACCTCCCAAACAACCCCATCCATAAACAAATTAAACAACCATGGAGACATCACACACCCCTGCCGCAAAGCTACATTCACTGAGAACCGATCACTTTCCTCTCTTCCTACACGTACACATGCCATACATCCTCGATAAAAACTTTTCACTGCTTCTAACAACTTTCCTCCCACACCATATATTCTTAATACCTTCCACAGAGCATATATATATATTCAAATCTATTCTTTTTATTATACTCTGTCGCTGTCTCCCGCGTTAGCAAGGTAGCACAAGGAAACAGAAGAAAGAATGGCAGAACCCACCCACATACACATGTATATACATACCTATACACTTCAACGTATACATACATATACATACACAGACATATACATATATACACATGTACATATTGATACTTGCTTATATATATATATATATATATATATATATATATATATATATATATATATATATATATATATATATATATATATATATATATATATATATATATATATATATATATATATATATATATTTCTATGACTCTACGGGGAAATGAAACACGATAAGTTCCAATGTGCACTTTCGTGTAATACTTACATCATCAGGGGAGATACAAGAGAGAAATATAAGCCAGTTGATATACAACGAAGAGATGTAGCTAGGACGTCATTTGGTAAATAAGTGACTGTCCAAGACAGACAACGAGCGTATCATAAACTTATTATGTGGACTAGAAGGGGAATTGTTTACAAATTTTATCAACAATAATATTATTATTAAGGTTATGATTCTTTGTGTATTTGATAATAGAGGATTTAATTTTATTTCTCGTGGTCTTGGAGTTAGAGTTAATAACTGAGATGGCATTACTCCAGTCAATACAATGATCATACTTTTTGACGTGATTAAACAAGGCATTTGATTCTTTTCCAGTTCTTATACTATATCTATTTTGCTTAAGTCTAACAGAAAGATCCTTACCAGTCTGCCCAACATAAAACTTATCACAATTTCTACATGGCATTTTATAGATTCATCCAGGAGAGTTTCTGGTGAGTTCCTGATTAAGATATTCTTTATAGTATTATTGTTGCTGAAAGCAACATTTACATTAAAAGGATTTAAGCAACATGGGAAGTAAAGTAAAATCATTATCAAAAGGGAGAACTAAAAGATTCTTGGTGTCAATGGAAGGTTTGTGTTTACCTCTATAGAATGACTTCTTTGCTAACTTGAGGGATTTATCAATGAAAGACCTAGGGTACTTTAACTTAGGTCCAATAGAATATATCTTCTCAAACTCACCATCAATAAACTCTGGATTGCAAATACGTAATGCCCGAAGGAACTTAGATTGAAATGATGATGATTCAACTCTGTCATGTTGAGATGAGTAATAATGGATATATGAGCATACATTGGTAGGTTTTCTTTATATGCTAATCTCAAACTTGTTTCCTTGTCTATGGATCATGCAATCTAAAAATGGTAACATACCATTATTTTCATTTTCTACAGTAAAGTCAATTGAAGGTACTAAATTGTTAAGGGAAGAAATATTTGTAAATTTTCATTTGTTGACCAAACACAAAGAACATCATCTACATACCTAAATCAAATTGCATTTGAAGGTAAGATATCCTTTAGTAATTTTGTTTCAAAAAATTCCATATAAAGATTGCTTAGTGCAGGTGAAAGAGGGTTACCCATTGCCATACCCATGGAGAATATTATGCTCCAAAATTTGGTGACAGACGAAAGCTTCGCAAGATGGTAGTGAGGTGTAGCGTCAAGACCAGAGGAAGAAAATGACTCATTCCCTCAAACTCATTTTCCAGCTGTCATGCGCAATGCACCGAAACCACAGTTCCCTATCCATAACTAGACCCCACAGACCGTTCCTTGGTTTACTCCGGCTGTTTCATAGGCCTTGGTTCAGCCCATTCGTAATACGTCGCCCCCTGTAGAAGTTCCGGTCTCGAGCACTCCATTATTCCATCTCCATTTTGGTTTCCCTCCTCTCCTTTTCACGTCCACTTCTAAGTCATATGCTCTCTTTGTCAACTCTCCTAACTCATTCTGTCCACATGTCCAAACCATTTCAGCAAACCGTCTTAAGCTCTCTCTAACATATTCCTCTTATTGCGATGCCTCTCTCTTACCTTATTATTACTTACCTGATGAACACTTCATACCACATATTGTTCTCAAACATTTCATTTACAACATATCCACCCTCCTCTGTACATTCTCATTTATAACCCATGTTTCGAATCTATACATCAGTGGGACTGCTGTACCTTCAAGCTTACTCATTTTCCACACATCCCTCAGTGCCTTCAGAATCTTCGCCCTTCGCCCATCCTATGACTCACCTTCGCTTCTATGGTTCCATTCGTTTCCATGTCCGCTCCCAGGCCCTTCAAATACCCTGCTTCCTGCAGGTTTTCTCCGTTCAAACTTACACCCCAATTGATCCGTCCCTCTGCACTGCTAAACCATATAAGCTTGTTTTTACTCATGTCCTCGTTTCACACATACTCCCAAACTCACTTGAATCTGCCACCAGTTCCGTATCATTAGTAAACAGCAACTGACTCAAATCTCAGTCTCCCCCCCCCCTTTCTACTCCCTGTCCCTCTACAGATTGCATACACGCCTCTCTCTCTCTCTCTCTCTCTCTCTCTCTCTCTCTCTCTCTCTCTCTCTCTCTCTCTCTCTCTCTCTCTCTCTCTCTCTCTCTCTCTCTCTCTCTCTCTCTCTCTCTCTCTCTCTCTCTCTCTCTCTCTCTCTCTCTCTCTCTCTCTCTCTCTCTCTCTCTCTCTCTCTCTCTCTCTCTCTCTCTCTCTCTCTCTCTCTCTCCAAGACCCATGCGTTGTGTCCTTCACCATCCTATTCATAAACAAATTAAACAGCCATGCTGACATCAAACACCACTACTGCAAACTCTCTTTCACCTAGAACATCTCAACCTCCTTTCTACCAACTCTTGATAAAACTGCTTCTAAAAGCTTTCATTCTACACCATAATTCGTAAAACCTTTCACAAAGCATCTCTGTTAACCTTATCATGTACTTTCTCATCATCCACAAATATCACTGTTTATTTACAAGTTATATTTACATTAATTTCTGTTTTTCTGAGTATTTCTACACATTCCTGAACTCAAACACATGACCAAAACTCCCTCTTCCACTCCTGAAACCTCTTCGTTCCTCCTCAATCTGATGTTCTGTGCATGATACCATCCTCTCACTCACCACTCTCCCATGCAACTTGCTACATGCACTAAGCAGAATTATACCTCTGTACTTCGAACAATCAATTTTGCCCCCCTTCCCTTCATGCAAAGGCACTATACATGCATTCCGCCCATCCTTAAGCACCTTATCTTAATCTATACCTTCACTGAAAATCCTCACGATCACCCCCTTTCATTAGTAATTTAGTTGCAATACCATCCATTCCATCTGCCTTGCCACATTTCATCTTATGCAAGGCTTTAACCACCTATTCTCTCTTATCCAGACCACTTGCCGTGACTCTTATTTCGCATACATTCCCAACCACAACACCCTACATATCCCCCCCCCCAACCTCTATCATCAAGCACATTCAACAGTCCCTCAAAATACTCACTCTATCTCCCCTTCACCTGGTCACTGCCTAACACTTCCCATTTGCCCCCTTCAACTAGGTTCCAATTTGTTCTCTTATTTTTCTCACTCTATCAACCTACTTCTAAAACATCTTATCTTCCCTTAAGTTTGATCATTTCCGCTCACCCCAGTACTCTATTGTCTTTATTTTCCAGCTCTGCACCTTAGCCACTTGACCTCTTGCCCTTCTTTCTTGGACATATCCCAATCATTTGTATTCCTTCCCTGTAAGTACCACCCGTACAGCTCACTTTTCTCTTTCACTAGTAACCTTACTTCGTCATCCCACCACTCACTACCCCTTCTCACCCGTCCATCTCCCGACTTCAGCATATTACACACTTCTCTCGCACATGTCAGCACTGCTTTCCTAAATACTTCCCATTTCTCACCCCTTTCCGTAGTTCCGTTTGCTCTCTCCTTTTGCCTTTCTGCATGCAATCTTTCCTAATAATTCTTCTTAAGCTCTCGTACTTTCACCACCCTCTCCTTACACATATCATTATCTCTTTTCCAAAAACCCCTACGATTCTTCATCCAAACCTCCACCATGTAATGCCCAGACACCCCACCAGCTGTCCCTCTCAGAACATTATCGTCCATGAGTCTCATTTTCACGCCAGTGGATTAGTATGTAATCCATTACCGCTTGATGACCAACCATCCAAGTCACTCATGTATATTCATGTATGTCCCTTTATTTACACCGGGTATTCTCAGTCACTAGTCCTTTCCAACATAAAATTCCACAAGCTGTTCGCCATTCTTATCCACAACACTGACACATTCCTCAGCTGCACCAAAAATGCTTGCCTCTCATCATCATCCTTCTCGGGGTCAGATGCATAAGCTCTTATGAGAGTAAGCATAATCTATGCCTCATTCAAGCAGTCTAAATGCCCCACAACTTGAAAGACAACATATGCCACTCCACTGACCCAGAGTCTGTCAATAGATTACGTCCTGTTGCCATTACTCAAATTCCTAGTCCAATTTTTGAAAGTTTGTGTTCGCCTGGACCTACGCTAACATTGCTGATTCAGGAGACCTCAGCAGTTTGGGATCATATCTCCCCCCATTGCCCTGTCAGCCTTCTAATCTTTATGTACCGCAATATGGAGGAGCGCATGACCTCAGTGTCACTCACCTTCGTAAACTTCACTAAGGCTTTCGATTTGATCTACCATAACAGTATCACAAAGAAAGCCATCGACCTTGGACAACAGTGTGTCTCGTCCCGTGGCTAGCGGGCTTCCTGACCGGGCAACACCAAGCCGTCCGCTTTCGGGGTCCATCTCCACAATACTACCCCTCATTTGTGATGTCCCACATGGCACTAAGATGGGGCTGCTCTGCTTCTTGATCCTTATCAATGACACCTTCAGGAACACAAACCACAACTAGAGGTATATAAACGACTCCAGCTTTTGCATCACCATAAGTAACAACTCACCTGACATCAGCGCTGTTCAAAACATCATCACCATCTTTCAGGTGTGGACTACGGCCATCGATGTCACCATCCATTACACCAAGACTATTGCAGTGCACATCAGTCTAGGTGCAGACAACATCTTGCTCCCGAACATTACCTTAGGTCCTGACGTTCTCCGGATAGTCCTAGCGCTACCTTCCGCACATGCGGGAGGAGGGGGTTTTTATTTTGTGTGTGGTGGGGGTGTCGACGGAAATGAATAAGGGTAGACAGTATAAATTATGTACATGCGTATATATGTATATGTCTATGTGTGTATATATATATGTATACGTGAGATGTATAGGTATATATATGTGCGTATGTGGACGTGTATGTATATACACGTGTATGTGGGTGGGTTGGGCCATTCTTTCGTCTGTTTCCTTGCGCTACCTCGCTAACGCGGGAGACAGCGACAAAGTATACTAATGATAAAAAAAGATATATATATATATATATATATATATATATATATATATATATATATATATATATATATATATATATATATATATATATATATATATATATATATATATATATATATATATATATATACATATTTTTTTTTTTTTTTTTTTTATACTTTGTCGCTGTCTCCCGCGTTTGCGAGGTAGCCCAAGGAAACAGACGAAAGAAATGGCCCAACCCCCCCCCCATACACATGTATATACATACGTCCACACACTCAAATATACATACCTACACAGCTTTCCATGGTTTACCCCAGACGCTTCACATGCCTTGATTCAATCCACTGACAGCACGTCAACCCCGGTATACCACATCGCTCCAATTCACTCTATTCCTTGCCCTCCTTTCACCCTCCTGCATGTTCAGGCCCCGATCACACAAAATCTTTTTCATTCCATCTTTCCACCTCCAATTTGGTCTCCCTCTTCTCCTCGTTCCCTCCACCTCCGACACATATATCCTCTTGGTCAATCTTTCCTCACTCATTCTCTCCATGTGCCCAAACCACTTCAAAACACCCTCTTCTGCTCTCTCAACCACGCTCTTTTTATTTCCACACATCTCTCTTACCCTTACGTTACTCACTCGATCAAACCACCTCACACCACACATTGTCCTCAAACATCTCATTTCCAGCACATCCATCCTCCTGCGCACAACTCTATCCATAGCCCACGCCTCGCAACCATACAACATTGTTGGAACCACTATTCCTTCCCCTATCCCTGGGGATAGGGGATTAACAATACTTTCCACGTATTCCCTGCGTGTCGTAGAAGGCGACTAAAAGGGGAGGGAGCGGGGGGGCTGGAAATCTTCCCCTCTCGTTTTTTTTTTTTTTTTTCCAAAAGGAGGAACAGAGGGGGGCCTGGTGAGGATATCCCACAAAGGCCCAGTCCTCTATTCTTAACGCTACCTCACTAACGTGGGAAATGGCGAATAGTTTAATAAAAAAAAAAATATATATATATATATATATATATATATATATATATATATATATATTTTATTTATATATTTATTTATTTTGCTTTCTCACTGTCTCCCGCGTTTGCGAGGTAGCGCAAGGAAACAGACGAAAGAAATGGCCCAACCCACCCCCATACACAATGTATATACATACACGTCCACACACGCAAATATGCATACCTATACATCTCAATGTACACATATATATACACACACAGACACATACATATATACCCATGCACACAATTCACACTATCTGCCTTTATTCATTCCCATCGCCACCTCGCCACACATGGAATACCATCCCCCTCCCCCCTCATGTGTGCGAGGTAGCACTAGGAAAAGACAACAAAGCCCCATTCGTTCACACTCAGTCTCTAGCTGTCATGCAATAATGCCCGAAACCACAGCTCCCTTTCCACATCCAGGCCCCACAGAACTTTCCATGGTTTACCCCAGACGCTTCACATGCCCTGATTCAATCCACTGACAACACGTCAACCCCGGTATACCACATCGATCCAATTCACTCTATTCCTTGCCCTCCTTTCACCCTCCTGCATGTTCAGGCCCCGATCACACAAAATCTTTTTCACTCCATCTTTCCACCTCCAATTTGGTCTCCCACTTCTCCTCGTTCCCTCCACCTCTGACACATATATCCTCTTGGTCAATCTTTCCTCACTCATTTTCTCCATGTGACCAAACCATTTCAAAACACCCTCTTCTGTTCGATCAACCACACTCTTTTTATTTCCACACATCTCTCTTACCCTTACATTACTTAATCGATCAAACCACCTCACACCACATATTGTCCTCAAACATCTCATTTCCAGCACATCCACCCTCCTGCGCAC
This sequence comes from Panulirus ornatus, assembly GCF_036320965.1. NCBI lineage: Eukaryota > Metazoa > Arthropoda > Malacostraca > Decapoda > Palinuridae > Panulirus > Panulirus ornatus. The sequence continues at coordinate 38,102,881 of NC_092227.1, read as the reverse complement.
AACTCTATCCATAGACCACGCCTCGCAACCATACAACATTGATGGAACCACTATTCTTTCAAACATACCCATTTTTGTTTTCCGAGATAATATTCTCGACTTCCAAACATTTTTCAAGGCTCCCAGAATTTTCGTCCCCTCCCCCACCCCATGACTCACTTCCGCTTCCCTGGTTCCATCCGCTGCCAGATCCACTCCCAGATACCTAAAACACCCCTCCTCCTCCAGTCTTTCTCCATTCAAACCCACCTCCCAACCAACCTGACCCCCAACCCTACTGTACCCAACAACCCTACTCTTATTCTCATCCACTCCTAACTTTCCTCTTTCACGCACCCCACCAAACTCAGTCACCAGCCTCTGCGGCTCCTCACATGAATCAGCCACCAGCACTGTATCATCAGCGAACAACAACTGACTCACCTCCCAAGCTCTCTCATCCACAACAGACTGCATACCCGCCCCTCTCTCCAAAACTCCAGCATTCACCTCCCCAACAACCCCATCCATAAAGAAATCAAACAACCATGGAGACATCACACACCCCTATCGCAAACCTACATTCACTGAGAACCAATCACCCTCCTCTCCTCCTACACGTACACATGCCTCACATCCTCGATAAAAACTTTTCACTGCTTCTAACAACTTGCTTCCCGCACCACATACTCCCAATACCCTCCACAGAGCATCTCCATCAACTCCATCATATGCCCGCTCCAGATCCATAAATGCTACACACAAATCCATCTGCTTTTCATAGTATTTCTCACATACATTCTTCAAAGCAAACACCCGATCCACACATCCTCCACCGCCTCTGAAACCACACTGCTCTTCCCCAATCTGATGCTCTGTACATGCCCCCACCCTCCCACATAACTTACCAGGAGCACCCAACAAACTTATACCTCTGTAATTCGAGCACTCACTCTTATCCCCTTTGCCTTTGTACAATGGCACTACTCCGCCAACCCTCAGGTACCTCACCATGAACCACACGCACACTAAATAACCCCACCAACCAGTCAACAATACATTCACCCCCCCCCCCCCCCTTTAGTAAACTCCACCGCAACACCACCCAAACCCGCCGCCTTGCCGGCTTTCATCTTCCGCAAAGCTTTTACTACCTCTTCTCTGTTTACCAAATCATTTTCCCTAACCCTCTCACTTTGCACATCACCTCGACCAAAACACCCTATATCTGCCACTCTATCATCAAACACATTCAACAAACCTTTTAAATACTCACTCCATCTCCTTCTCACATCACCACTACTTGTTATCATCTCCCCATTAGCCCCCTTCACTGAAGTTCCCATTGTCTTACGCACTTTATTTACCTCCTTCCAAAACATCTCCCCATTCTCACCGAAATCCAATGATAGTCTCTCACCCCAACTCTCACCCGCCCCCCCCCCTCACCTCTTGCACACCCCTCTCGACATCCCGCCTCCCTCTCTTACACATCTCTCACTCACCCGCACCCCCTCCCTGCAAAAACCGTCCAAATACCTCTCTCCTCTCTTTCACCAAAAATCTCAACTCCTCATCCCACCACTCACTATCCTTTCTAATCAACCCACCTCCCACGCTTCTGATGCCACAAGCATCTTTTGCGCAAGCTATCACTGCTTCCCTAGATACATCCCATTTCTCCCCCACTCCCCTTACCTCCTCCGTCTTCACCTTTTTCCATTCCGTACTCAATCCCTCCTGGTACCTCCCCACACAAGTCTCTCTCCCAAGCTCACCCACTCTCACCACTCTCTTCACCCCAACATTCTCTCCTCCTTTCTGAAAACCCCTACAAATCTTCACCTTCGCCTCCACAAGATAATTTAACCATATCAATCTAGAATTTACTTTCTTACACTCTATCACATACTCCCACAACTCCTGTTTCAGGAATAGTGGTACTCCTTCCCTTGCTCTTGTCCTCTCACTAACCCCTGACTTTACTCCCAAGACATTCCCAAGCCACTCTTCTCCTTTACCCTTGAGCTTCGTTTCACTCAGAGCCAAGACATCCAGGTTCCTTTCCTCAAACATACTACCTATCTCTCCTTCTTTCTCATCTTGGTTACATCCACACACATTTAGACACCCCAGTCTGAGCCTTCGAGGAGGATGAGCACTCCCCGCGTGACTCCTTCTGTTTCTCCTTTTAGAAAGTTAAAATACAATGAGGGGAGGGTTTCTAGCCCCCCGCTCCCGCCCCCTTCAGTCGCCTTCTACGACACGTGAGGAATGCGTGGGAAGTATTCTTTCTCCCCTATCCCGAGGGATATATATATATATATATATATATATATATATATATATATATATATATATATATATATATATATAATACATATATCCCTGGGGATATATATATATATATATATATATATATATATATATATATATATATATATATATATATCTGGATATATATATATATATATATACATATATATATATATATATATATGGTGTTATATGGTTGCAAGGCATGGGCTATAGACAGAGTTGTGTGGAGAATGGTGGATGTGCTGGAAATGAGATGTTTAAGGACAATATGTGGTGTGAGGTGGTTTGATCGAGTAAGTAATGAAAGGGTAAAAGAGGTGTGGTAATAAAAAGTGTGTGGTTGAGGGAGCAGAAGAGGGTGTTCTGAAATGGTTGGTCACATGGAGAGAATGAGTGAGGAAAGATAGATCAAAAGGATATATGTGTCAGAGGTGGAGGGAACGAGGAGAAGTGGGAGACCAAATTGGAGGTGGAAAGATGAAGTGAAGAAAATTCTGAGTGATCAGGGCCTGGACATGCAGGAGGGTGAAAGGCGTGCAAGGAATAGAGGAAATTGGAACGATGTGGTATACCAGGGTCAACGTGCTGTCAATGGATTCAACCGGGGCATGTGAAGTGTCTGGGGTAAACCATGGAAAGTTTTGTAGGGCATGGATGTGGAAAGGGAGCTGTGGTTTTGGTGCATATACATGATAGCTAGAGACTGAGTGTGAACGAATGTGGCCTTTGTTGTCTTTTCCCAGCGCTACCTCGTGCACATGCAGGGGAGGGGGTTGTCATTTCATGTGTGGCTGGGTGGCAACGAGATTGAATAAGGGCAGACAGTATGAATTATGTACATGTGTATATATGTATATGTGTGTGTGTGTGTATATATATGTATAGGTTGAGATGTATAGGTATGTATATGTGCATGTGTGGACGTGTATGTATATACATGTGTGTGTGGGTGAGTTGGGCCATTCTTTCATCTGTTTCCTTGCGCTACCTCGCTGACGCTGGAGACAGCAACAAAGTATAAAATAAATATATATATATATATATATATATATATATATATATATATATATATATATATATATATATATATATATATATATATATATGTATATATATATATATATATATATATATATATATATATATATATATATATATATATATATATATATATATATATATATATATATTGTCCCTGGGGATAGGGGAGAAAGAATACATCCCACGTATTCCCTGCGTGTCGTAGAAGGTGACTAAAAGGGTAGGAAGCGAGGGGCTGGAAATCCTCCTCTCTTGTTTTTTCTTTTTTTTTCCAAAAGAAGGATCAGAGAAGGGGGCCAGATGAGGATATTCCCTCAGAGACCCAGTCCTCTGTTCTTAACGCTACCTTGCTAATGCGGGAAATGGCAAATAGTTTGAAATATATATATATATATATATATATATATATATATATATATATATATATATATATATATATATATATATATATATATATATATATATATCCCTGGGGATAGGGGAAAAAGAATACTTCCCACGCATTCCTCACGTGTCGTAGAAGGCGACTGAAGGGGACGAGTGCGGGGGGCTAGAAACCCTCCCCTCCTTGTATTTTCTTGTATCTTAACTTTCTAAAAGGGGAAACAGAAGATGAAGTCACGCGGGGAGTGCTCATCCTCCTCGAAGGGTCAGATCGGGATGTCTAAATGTGTGTGGATGTAACCAAGATGAGAAAAAAGGAGAGATAGGTAGTATGTTTCAGAAAAGGAGCCTGGACGTTTTGGCTCTGAGTGAAACGAAGCTCAAGGGTAAAGGGGAAGAGTGGTTTCGGAATGTTTTGGGAGTAAAGTCAGGCGTTAATGAAAGGGAAAGACCAAGGGAAGGAGTAGCACTTCTCCTGAAACAGGAGTCGTGGGAGTACGTGATAAAGTGTAAAAAAGTAAACTATAAAGTAAACTATATTGATATGGGTAAAACTGAAAGTTGATGTAGAGAGATGGGTGATTATTGATGCATACACACCTGGGCATGAGAAGAAAGATCATGAGAGGCAAGTGTTTTGGGTGCAGCTGAATGAGTGTATTAGTGGTTTTGATGCACGAGACCGGGTTATAGTGATGGGTGATTTGAATGCAAAGGTGAGTAATGTCGCAGTTCAGGGAATAATTGGTATACATGGGGTGTTCAGTGTTGTAAATGGATATGGTGAAGAGCTTGTAGATTTATGTGCTGAAAAAGGACTGGTGATTGGGAATACCTGGTTTAAAAAGAGAGATATGCATAAGTATAAGTATGTAAGTAGGAGAGATGGCAAGAGAGCGTTATTGGATTACGTGTTAATTGACAGGCGCGCGAAAGAGATACTTTTGGATGTTAATGTGCTGAGAGGTGCAACTAGAGGGATGTCTAATCATTCTTGTGGAGGCGAAGGTAAAGATTTGTAGAGGTTTTCAGAAAAGAAGAGAGAATGTTGGGGTGAAGAGAGTGGTGAAAGTAAGTGAGCTTGGGAAGGAGACTTGTGTGAGGAGATTCTAGGAGAGACTGAGTACAGAATGGAAAAAGGTGAGAACAAAGGAGATAAGGGGAGTGGTGGAGGAATGGAATGTATTTAGGGAAGCGGTGATAGATTGCGCAAAAGATGCTTGTGAGGTGGGCAGATTAGAAAGGGTAGTGAGTGGTGGGATGAAGAAGTAACATTATTAGTGAAAGAGAAGAGAGAGACATTTGGACGATTTTTGCAGGGAAATAATGCAAATGACCGGGAAATGTATAAAAGAAAGAGACAGGAGGTCAACAGAAAGGTGCAAGAGGTGAAAAAGAGGGCAAATGAGAGTTGGAGTGAGACAGTGTCATTAAATTTTAGGGAGAATAAAAAGATGTTTTGGAAGGAGGTAAATAAAGTGCGTAAGACAAGGGAACAGATGGGAAATTCAGTGAAGGGGGCTAATTGTGAGGTGATAACAAGCAGTCGTGATGTGAGAAGGAGATGGAGTGAGTATTTTGAAGGTTTGTTGAATGTTTGATGATAGAGTGGCAGATATAGGGTGTTTTGGTCGAGGTGATGTACAAAGCAAGAGGGTTAGGGAAAATGATTTGGTAAACAGAGAAGAGGTAGTAAAAGCTTTGCGGAAGATAAAAGCCGGCAAGGCAGCGGGTGTGGATGGTATTGCAGTGGAAGTTATTAAAAAAGGGGGTGACTGTATTGTTGACTGGTTGGTGAGGTTATTTAATGTATGTATAACTCATGGTGAGATGCCTGAGTATTGGCGGAATGCTTACATAGTGCCATTGTACAAAGGCAAAGGGGAAAAAGGTGAGTGCTCAAATTACAGAGGTATAAATTTGTTGAGTATTCCTGGTAAATTATATGGGAGGGTATTGATTGAGAGGGTGAAGGTATGTACAGAGCATCAGATTGGGGAAGAGCACTGTGGTTTCAGAAGTGGTAGACGATGTGTGGATCAGGTGTTTCCTTTGAAGAAAGTATGTGAGAAATACTTAGAAAAGCAAATGGATTTGTATGTAGCATTTATGGATCTGGAGAAGGCATATGATAGAGTTGATAGAGATGCTCTGTGGAAGGTATTAAGAATATATGGTGTGGGAGGCAAGTTGTTAGAAGCAGTGAAAAGTTTTTATCGAGGATGTAAGGCATGTATACGTGTAGGAAGAGAGGAAAGTGATTGGTTCTCAGTGAATGTAGGTTTGCGGCAGAGGTGTGTGATGTTTCCATGATTGTTTCATTTATTTATGGATGGGGTTGTTAGGGAGATGAATGCAAGAGTTTTGGAAAGAGGGGCAAGTATGCAGTCTGTTGTGGATGAGAGCTTGGGAAGTGAGTCAGTTGTTGTTCGCTGATGATACAGCGCTGGTGGCTGATTCATGTGAGAAACTACAGAAGCTGGTGACTGAGTTTGGTAAATTGTGTGAAAAAAGAAAGTTGAGAGTAAATGTGAATAAGAGCAAGGTAATTAAGTTCAGTAGGGTTGAGGGTCAAGTCAATTGGGAAGTAAGTTTGAATGGAGAAAAACTGGAGGAAGTGAAGTGTTTTAGATATCTGGGAGTGGATTTGGCAGCGGATGGAACCATGGAAGCGGAAGTGAATCATAGGGTGGGGGAGGGGGCGAACATTCTAGGAGCTTTGAAGAATGTGTGGACGTCGAGAACATTGTCTCGGAAAGCAAAAATGGGTATGTTTGAAGGAATAGTGGTTCCAACAATGTCGTATGGCTGCGAGGCGTGGGCTATGGATAGAGTTGTGCGCAGGAGGGTGGATGTGCTGGAAATGAGATGTTTGAGGACAATATGTGGTGTGAGGTGGTTTGATCGAGTAAGTAATAATAGGGTAAGAGAGATTTGCGGTAATAAATGAGTGTGGTTGATGGAGCAGAAGAGGGTGTATTGAAATGGTTTGGTTAAATGGAGAGAATGAGTGAGGAAAGATTGACAAAGAGGATATATGTGTTAGAGGTGGAGGGAACGAGGAGGAGTGGAGACCAAATTGGAGATGGAAAGATGGAGTGAAACAGATTTTCAGTGATCGAGGCCTGAACATGCAGGAGGGTGAAAGGCGTGCGAGGAATAGAGTGAATTGGAAGGATGTGGTATACCGGGGTCGACGTGCTGCCAATTGATTGAACCAGGGCATATGAAGCATTTGGGATAAACCATGGAAAGTTCTGTGTGGCCTGGATGTGAAAGGGGAGCTGTGGTTTCGGTGCATTATTACATGACAGCTAGAGACTGAGTGTGAACGAATGGGGCCTTTCTTGTCTTTTCCTATCGCTACCTCGCGCACATAAGGGGGGGAGGGGGTTGTTATTTCATGTGTGGCGAGGTGGTGATAAGAATGAATAAAGGCAGACAGTATAAATTATGTACATGTGTATATATGTATATGTGTGTGTGTGTGTGTGTGTATATATATATATATATATATATGTATATGTTGAGGTGTATAGGTAGGTATATTTGCGAGTGTGGACGTGTATGTATATACAGGTGTATGTTGGTGGGTTGGGTCATTCTTTCGTTTGTTTCCGTGCGCTATCTCGCTAACGCGGGAGACAGCGACAAAGGAAATACATAGATAGAATAAATAGATAAATGAATAAATAAATATATATATATATATATATATATATATATATATATATATATATATATATATATATATATATATATATATATATGATAGAGTTGATAGAGATGCTCTATGGAAGGTATTAAGAATATATGGTGTGGGAGACAAGTTGTTAGAAGCAGTGAAAAGTTTTTATCGAGGATGTAAGGCATGTGTACGTGTAGGAAGAGAGGAAAGTGATTGGTTCTCAGTGAATGTAGGTTTGCGGCAGGGGTGTGTGATGTCTCCATGGTTGTTTAATTTGTTTATGGATGGGGTTGTTAGGGAGGTGAATACAAGAGTTTTGGAAAGAGGGGCAAGTATGAAGTCTGTTGGGGATGAGAGAGCTTGGGAAGTGAGTCAGCTGTTGTTCGCTGATGATACAGCGCTGGTGGCTGATTCATGTGAGAAACTGCAGAAGCTGGTGACTGAGTTTGGTAAAGTGTGTGAAAGAAGAAAGTTAAGAGTAAATGTGAATAAGAGCAAAGTTATTAGGTACAGTAGGGTTGAGGGTCAATTCAATTGGGAGGTGAGTTTGAATGGAGAAAAACTGGAGGAAGTGAAGTGTTTTAGATATCTGGAAGTGGATCTGGCAGTGGATGGAACCATGGAAGCGGAAGTGGATCATAGGGTGGGGGAGGGGGCGAAAATTCTGGGAGCCTTGAAGAACGTGTGGAAGTCGAGAACATTATCTCGGAAAGCAAAAATGGGTATGTTTGAAGGAATAGTGGTTCCAACAATGTTGTATGGTTGCGAGTCGTGGACTATGGATAGAGTTGTGCGCAGGAGGATGGATGTGCTGGAAATGAGATGTTTGAGGACAATGTGTGGTGTGAGGTGGTTTGATCGAGTAAGTAACGTAAGGGTAAGAGAGATGTGTGGAAATAAAAAGAGCGTGGTTGAGAGAGCAGAAGAGGGTGTTTTGAAGTGGTTTGGGCACATGGAGAGGATGAGTGAGGAAAGATTGATCAAGAGGATATATGTGTCGGAGGTGGAGGGAACAAGGAGAAGAGGGAGACCAAATTGGAGGTGGAAAGATGGAGTGAAAAAGATTTTGTGTGATCGGGGCCTGAACATGCAGGAGGGTGAAAGGAGGGCAAGGAATAGAGTGAATTGGAGCGATGTGGTATACCGGGGTTGACGTGCTGTCAGTGGATTGAATCAAGGCATGTGAAGCGTCTGGGGTTAGCTATGGAAAGCTTGTAGGTATGTATATTTGCGTGTGTGGACGTATGTATATACATGTGTATGGGGGGGGTTGGGCCATTTCTTTCGTCTGTTTCCTTGCGCTACCTCGCAAACGCGGGAGACAGCGACAAAGTATAATAAAAAAAAAAATAATATATATAATCTATTCATATTCTATTTATCATACTTTGTCACTGTCTCCCGCATTAGCGAGGTAGCGCAAGGACACAGAAGAAAGAATGGCCCGGCACACCCATACACATATGTATATACATACACATCCACACACGCACTTATACATATCTATACATCTTAACGTATACATATATGTATACACTCACAGACATAAACATATATACACCTGTACATAATTCACGCTGTCTGTCCTTATTCATTCCCGTCGCCACCCCGCTACACATGAAATGACAACCCCCTACCCCCGCATGTGCGCGAGGTAGAGCTAGGAAAAGACAACAAAGGCCACATTCGTTCACACTCAGTCTCTAGATATCATGTATAATGCACAGAAACCATAGCTCCCTTTCCACATCCAGGCTCCACAAAACTTTCCATGGTTTACCCCAGACGCTTCACATGCCCTGGTTCAATCCATTGAAAGCACGTCAACCCCGGAATACCACATTTTTCCACTTCATTCTGTTCCTTGCACGCCTTTCACCCTCCTGCATGTTCAGGCCGCGATCACTCAAAATCTTTTTCACTTCATCTTTCCACCTCCAATTTGGTCTCCCACTTCTCCTAGTTCCCTCCACCTCTGAAACATATATCCTCTTTGTCAATCTTTCCTCACTCATTCTTTCCATGTGACCAAACCATTTCAAAACACCCTCTTCTGCTCTCTCAACAACACTCTTTTTATCACCACGCATCTTTCTTACCCTTTCATTACTTACTCGATCAAACCACCTCACACCACATATTGTCCTCAAACATCTCATATCCAGCACATCCACCCACCTCCGCACAACTCTATCTATAGCCGACGCCTCGCAACCATATAATATTGTTAGAACCACTATTCCCACAAACATACCCATTTTCGCTTTCCCAGATAACGTTCTCGCCTTCCACACATTTTTCAACGCCTCAGAACCCCCTCCCCCACCCTATGATTCACTTCCGCTTCCATGGTTCCATCCGCTGCCAAATCCACTCCCAGGTATCTAAAACACCTCACTTCCTCCAGTTTTTCTCCATTCAAACTTACCTCCCAATTGACTTGTCCCTCAACCCTACTATACCTCATAACCTTGCTCTTATTCACATTTACTCTCAGCTTTCTTCTATCACACACTTTATAAAACTCAGTCACGAACTTCTGCGGTTTCTCACCCGAATCAGCCGCCAGCGCCTTATCATCGGCGAACAATAACTGACTCACTTCCCAAGCTCTCTCATCCACAACAGACTGCATACTTGCCCCTCTTTTCAAAACTCTTGCATTCACCTCCCTAACAACCCAATCCATAAACAAATTCAACAGCCATAGAGACATCAGCACCCCTGCCGCAAACTAAAATTTACTGAGAACCAATCACTTTCTTCTCTTCCTACTCGTACACATGCCTTACATCCTCGATAAAAAAAAAAAAAACTTCACTGCTTCTAACAACTTACCTCCCACACCATATATTCTTAATACCTTCCACAGAGTATCTCTATCATCTCTATCATATGCCTTCTCCAGATCCATAAATGCTACATACAAATCCATTCGCTTTTCTAAGTATTTCTCACATACATTCTACAAAGCAAACACCTGAGCAACACATCCTCTACGACTTCTGAAACAACACTGCTCTTCCCCAATCTGATGCTCTGTACATGCCTTATCCCTCTTAATCAATACCCTCCCATATAATTTACCAGGAATACTCAACAAACTTATGCTTCTGTAATATGAGCACTCTCTTTTATCCCCTTTGCCTTTGTACAATGGCACTATGCAAGCATTCCGCCAATACTCAGGCACCTCACCATGAGTCACATATACATTAAATAACCTTACCAACCAGTCAACAGCACAGTCACCCCCTTTTTTGATAAATTCCATTGCAATCCTATCCAAACCCGCTGCCTTGCCGGCTTTCATCTTCCGCAAAGCTTTTATTACTTCTTCTCTGTTTACCTAATCATTCTCCCTAACCCTCTCACTTTGCACACCACCTCGACCAATACACCCTATATCTGCCACTCTATTATCAAACACATTCAACAAACCTTCAAAATACTCATTCCATCTCCTTCTCACATCACCACTACTTGTTTTCGCCTCCCCATTAGCCCCCTTCACTTATGTTCCCATTTGTTCCCTTGTCTTACGCACTTTATTTACTTCCTTCCAAAACATCTTTTTATTTTCCCTAGATTTTAATGATACTCTCACCCTAACTCTCATTTGCCCTCTTTTTCACCTCTGCACCTTTCTCTTGACCTTCTGCCTCTTTCTTTTATACATTTCCCACTCATTTGCATTATTTCCCTGCAAAAATCGTCCAAATGCTTCTCTATTCTCTTTCTCTGATAATCTTACTTATTCATTCCACTACTCACTACCCTTTGAAATCTGCCCACCTCCCACGATTCTCATGCCACAAGCATCTTTTGCGCAACCTATCACTGCTTCCCTGAATATATCACATTCCTCCCACACTCCTCTTACCTCCTCTTTTCTCACCTTTTTCCATTCTGTACTTAGTCTCTCCTGGTACTTCCTCACACAAGTCTCCTTCCCAAGCTCACTTACTCTTACCACTCTCTTCACACCAACATTCTTCTTCTCTGAAAACCTCTAAAATCTTGATCATCGACTCTACAAGATAATGATCAGACATCACTCCAGTAGCACCCCTCAGCACATTAACATCCAAAAGTCTTTCTTTCGCGCGCCTATCGATTAACACGTAATTCAAAAACGCTCTCTGATAGTCTCTCCTACTTACATACGTATACTTATGTATGTCTCTCTTTTAAACCAGGTATTCCCAATCACTAGTCCCTTTTCAGTGCACAAATCTACAAGCTCTTCACTATTTCCATTTTCAACACTGAATACCCCATGTACACCAATTATTCCCTCAACTGCCACATTACTCTCCTTTGCATTTAAATCACCCGTCACTATAACCCGGTCCCGTGCATTAAAACTGACACACTCACTCAGCTGCTCCCAAAACACTCGCCTTTCCTGATCTTTCTTCTCATGCCCGGGTGCATCTGCACCAATAATCACCCATCTCTCGCAATCAACATTCAGTTTTACCCATAATTTTCTGGAGTTTATTTTCTTATACTCTATCACATACTCCCACCACTCCTGTTTCAGGAGTAGTGCTACTCCTTCCCTTGCTTTTGTCCGCTCACCAACCCCTGACTTTACTCCCAAGACATTCCCAAACCACTCCTCCCCTTTACCCTTGAGCTTCGTTTCACTCAGAACCAAAACATCCAGGTTCCTCTCCTCAAACATACTACCTATCTCGCCTTTTCTCTCATCTTGGTTACATCCACACATTTAGACACCCAAGTCTGAGCCTTTAAGAAGGATGAGGACTCCCCGCTTGATTCCTTTTTCTGTTTCCAGTTTAAGAAAGTCAAAATGCAAGGAGGGGAGGGTTTCCAGCCCCACGCTCCCGTCCCCTTTGGTTGGCTTCTACGACACGTGAGGAATGTGTGGGAGGTATTCTTTCTCCCTTATCCCTAGGGGTATACATATATATGTATATATATATATATATATATATATATATATATATATATATATATATATATATATATATATATATATATATATATATATATATATATATATATATTCTTCATTATTATTATACTCTGTCGCTGTCTCCCGTGTTAGCGATGTAGCGCAAGGAAACAGACGAAAGACTGTCCCAACCCACCCATATACACATGTGTATACATACACGTCCACACACGCTAATATACATACCGCTACCTCTGAAAGTACACATATATATACACACACAGACATATACATATATACACATGTACATAATTCTAACTGTCTGCCTTTATTTATTCCCATCGCCACCCCGCCACACATGGAATAACATCCCCCTCCCCCCTCATGTGTGCGACGTAGCGCTAGGAAAAGACAACAAAGGCCCCATTCGTGTACACTCAGTCTCTAGCTGTCATGTAATAATGCACCGAAACCACAGCTCCCTTTCCACATCCAGGCCCCAGAGAACATTCCATGGTTTACCCCAGACGCTTCACATGCCCTGGTTCAATCCATTGACAGCACGTCGACCCCGGTATACCACATCGTTCCAATTCATTCTATTCCTTGCACGTCTTTCACCCTCCTGCATGTTCAGACCCCGATCACTCAAAATCTTTTTCAATACATCTTTCTACTTCCAATTTGGTCTCCCACTTCTCTTCGTTCCCTCCACCTCTGACACATATATCCTCTTGGTCAACCTTCCTCACTTATTCTCTCCATGTGACCAAACCATTTCAAAACACCCTCTTCTGCTCTATCAGCCATATTCTTTTTATTTCCACGCATCTCTCTTACCCTTACATTACTTACTCGATCAAACCACCTCACACAACATATTATCCTCAGACATCTCATTTCCAGCACATCCACCCTCCTGCGCACAACTCTATCGATAGATCACGCCTCGCAACCATACAACATTGTTGGAACCACTATTCCTTCAAACATACCCATTTTTGCTTTCCGAGATAATGTTCTCGACTTCCACACATTCTTCAAGGCTCACAGAATTTTCGCCACCTCCCCCACCAGATCCACTCCCAGACATCTAAAACACTTTACTTCCTCCAGTTTTTCTCTATTCAAACTTACGTCCCAGTTGACTTGACTCTCAACCCTACTGTACCTAATAACCTTGCTCTTAGTCACATTTCTGCAGTTTCTCACATGAATCAGCCACCAGCGCTGTATCATCAGCAAACAACATCTGACTCACTTCCCAAGCTCTCTCATCCACAACAGACTGCACACTTGCCCCTCTTTCCAAAACTCTTTCATTTACCTCCCTAACAACCCCATCCATAAACAAATTAAACAACCATGGAGACATCATACACCCCTGCCGCGAACCTACATTCACTAAGAACCAATCACTTTCCTCTCTTCCTACACGTATACATGCCTTACATCCTCGATAAAAACTTTTCACTGCTTCTGACAACTTGCCTCCCACACCATATATTCTTAATACCTTCCACAGAGCATCTCTATCGACTCTATAATATGCCTTCTCCAGATCCATAAATGCTACATACAAATCCATTTGCTTTTCTAAGTATTTCTCACATACATTCTTCAAAGGAAACACTTGATCCACACATCGTCTACCACTTCTGAAACCACACTGCTCTTCCCCAATCTGATGCTCTGTACATGCCTTCACCCTTTCAATCAATATCCTCCCATATAATTTACAAGGAATACTCAACAAACTTATACCTCTTTAATTTGAGCCCTCACTTTTATCCCCTTTGCCTTTGTACAATGGCACTATGCACGCATTCCGCCAATATTCAGGCATCTCACCATGAGTCATACATACATTAAATAACCTTACCAACCAGTCAACAATACAGTCACTCCCTTTTTTAATAAATTCCACTGCAATACCATCCAAACCTGCTGCCTTGCCGGCTTTCATCTTCCGCAAAGCTTTTACTACCTCTTCTCTGTTTACCAAATCATTTTCCCTAACCCTCTCACTTTGCACACCACCTCGACCAAAACACCCTGTATCTGCCACTCTGTCATCAAACACATTCAACAAACCTTCAAAATACTCACTCCATCTCCTTCTCATATCACCACTACTTGTTATCACCTCCCCAATTAGCCCCCTTCACCGAAGTTCCCATTTGTTCCCTTGTCTTACGCACTATATTTACCTCCTTCCAAAACATCTTTTTATTCTCCCTAAAATATAATGATACGCTCTCAATCCAACTCTCATTTGCCCTCTTTTTCACCTCTTGCACCTTTCTCTTGACCTCCTGCCTCTTTCTTTTATACATCTCCCACTCATTTGCATTATTTCCCTGCAAAAATCGTCCTAATGCCTCTCTCTTCTCTTTCACTAATAATCATACTTCTTCATCCCACCACTCACTACCCTTTCTAATCAACCCACCTCCCACGCTTCTCATGCCACAAGCATCTTTTGCGCAATCCATCACTGCTTCCCTAAATACATCCCATTCCTCCCCCACTCCCCTTACCTCCTTTGTTCTCACCTTTTTCAATTCTGTACTCAGTTTCTCCTAGTACTTCCTCACACAAGTCTCCTTCCCAAGCTCACTTACTCTCACCACTCTCTTCACCCCAACATTTTCTCTTCTTTTCTGAAAACCTCTATAAATCTTCACCTTCGCCTCCACAAGATAATGATCAGACATCCCACCAGTTACACCTCTCAGCACATTAACATCCAAAAGTCTCTCTTTCGCGCGCCTATCAATTAACACGTAATCCAATAACGCTCTCTGGCCATCTCTCCTACTTACATACGTACACTTATGTATATCTCGCTTTTTAAACCAGGTATTCCCAATCACCAGTCCTTTTTCAGCACATAAATCTACAAGCTCTTCATCATTTCCATTTACAACACTGAACACCCCATGTACACCAATTATTCCCTCACCTGCCACATTACTCTCCTTTGCATTCAAATCACCCATCACTATAACCCGGTCTTGTGCATCAAAACCACTAACACACTCATTCAGCTGCTCCCAAAACACTTGCCTCTCATGATCTTTCTTCTCATGCCCAGGTGCATATGCACCAATAATCACCCATCTCTCTCCATCAACTTTCAGTTTTACCCATATCAATCTAGAGTTTACTTTCTTACACTCTATCACATACTCACAAAACTCCTGTTTCAGGAGTAGTGCTACTCGTTCCCTTGCCCTTGTCCTCTCACTAACCCCTGACTTTACTCCCAAGACTTTCCCATATATATATATATATATATATATATATATATATATATATATATATATATATATATATATATATATATATATATATATATATATATATATATATATATATGTATGTATATTCCTATGAGTCCACGGGGAAAATGAAACACAAAAAGTTCCCAAGTGCACTTTCGTGTAATAATCACATCATCATGGGAGACACAAGAGAGAAATATAACAGTCAGTTGATATATATCGAAGAGACGAAGCTAGGACGCCATTTGGTAAACATGAGATTGTCCAAAACATTCAACTCGCGTTCATAAACTCATCATTTTACAAATCTTATCAACAATAAAGTTATCTAATTTGTATAGGCCATCACTAATATCAAGATTATAATTTTTTGTGTAGTTGATAATAGAAAATTCAATGATATGTCTCTTGGTGATAGAGTTAGAGTTAATAACTGAGATGGCGTTACTCCAGTCAATACAATGATCATAGTTTTTAGCATGATTAAACAAGGCATTTGATTCTTGTCCAGTCCTTTCATTATATTCATGTTGCTTAAGTCTAACAGAAAGATCCTTACCAGTCTGACCAACATAAAATTTATCACAGCTTCCACAAGGCACTTTATAGATGCAGCCAAGAGAATTTTCTCGTGAATTTCTGATTAAGATATTCTTTATAGTATTATTGTTGCTAAAGGCAACATTTACATTAAAGGATTTAAGCAACATGGGAAGCAAAGTGAAATTGTTATCAAAAGGGAGAACTAAAAGATTCTTGGTGTCAATGGGAGGTTTAGGCTCAACTCTATAAAATGATTTCTTTGCTAACTTAAGGGATTCATCAATGAAAGATCTAAGGTACTTTAACTTTGATCCAATAGAATGTATCTTCTCAAACTCATCATCAATAAACTCTGGACTGCAAATACGTAATGTCCTAAGGAATATAGATTGAAATGATGATAATTTAACTCTGTCACGTTGAGATGAGTAATAATGGATATATGAGGATACATTGGTGGGTTTTCTGTATATGCTAAACTTAAACTTGTTTCCTTGTCTATTGATCATGCAATCTAAAAATGGAAACGTACCATTATTTTCATTTTCTACAGTAAATTTGATGGAAGGTACTAAATTGTTAAGTAAGGGGAAAAATATTTGTAAATTTTCATTTTATTGGCCAAACAAAGAACATCATCTGCATACCTAAACCAAATTGCATTAGAAGGTAAGATATCCTTTAGTAATTTTTTTTAAAAAGATTCCATATAAAGAAAACTTAGCACAGGTGAAAGAGGGTTACCTATTGCCATACCATATTTTAGAGCATAATAATCTCCATTAAATTGAAATACACAGTCTTTTATACACAATTTTATCAGTTCAATGAAATTAGACTTTGACATTGGTAAATGAATATCATCTAAGACATCAAATAGATATTCTAAACGGTCATCAACTGGAACTTTAGTAAAAAGTGAGGAAACATCAAAGCTAACTAGTTTGAAATCAAAATTAACATTGATATTGTTTAGCTTGTTGACTAAATCTACATTGTTCATGATATTAGAATTTGATACCTTACCCACTGAAGTGCTTAATAAAGAAACTAACCATTTTGACAATTATATGTAATGGAGCCTACTGAACTCACTTTAGGTCTTGCTGGAAAATTCTGTCTATGTGTTTTGATAAGTCCGTACATATATGGCAATGAAGGGGACAAAGATGACAAACTTTTGATAAGAGAAATTTTACATTTCAACAAGAACTTCGTTTCTTTATTGAAGTGAGAATTAACTGCTTCTAAGGGGTTTTTACTACGTTTAGAATATGCTGTGTTATCGTTTAGAAGATCATTCATTTTAGATAAATAGTTACTTTTGTCTAAAATCACAACAGTGTTAGCCTTATCTGCTTTAGTAATATGTATATTCTTGTCTTTTTTTAAGGTGTTAATAGCTCTTATGAATCTTTTACAGCAATTAGCTTCCACTGGTTTTGAGAAACTGGCATACACTAAACCCTTACAGATATTAATATCATCATTACTTAAATTACTGTATTTTTCTAAAGTACAAAAAGACTTCGTGACATCAACACAGCTGGCTTCTCTGTTAGAGCACACTAAACTTAAACAATAGCCTAATGTACACAAGGAATCTTTATCTAGTTGTTTATTAGACAGGTTTACAACAAAAGATGGGTTTGTGTTCTTGGTCCAGTCGCTGTTTTCAATAAGATGGTCCAACTTACGATTTATTGGCACTTGTAGCCTATTGCGTTCTTTCCTTAATTCATCATAGCAATAGCCCAACATTCGGTTCTTCCAGTGTGTCGGTATTGCCATTTGAAAGCACGTTTCTTTTCTGTTGAAATGCGAAAAGCCTCCTCCATTTCAAGTTTCTTTAATTCAATTTTTTTTTTTTAAATGATATTTTGAAATTGGTCAAATGGTCGACCAGACAGCTGCAACAAACGTTGAGGTAGGACAGATCTTGGCATCATTTGTTCATCAAGGTATTTCCTAAGGAATTCAGATCGTAACTTCAGTTGGTGAGCCTTGATCAGCGATTTGGAGAAAGCAGTAACGAAAGGAGAAAGTCCAGGACAGCTTGTAGAGAAGTAATAGAAGAGCCGTGTGGAATCCATGTTGGAAAGGATCACAATTTTGCGCGTGATCAAGATATTCCTATGAGTCTACTGGGAAAATGAAACACGAAAAGTTCCCAAGTGCACTTTCGTGTAATAATCACAACATCAGGGGAGACACAAGAGAGAAATATAACAGTCAGTTGATATACATCGAAGAGACGAAGCTAGGACGCCATTTGGTAAACATGTGATTGTCCAAAACATACAACGAGCGTTCATAAATTATCATTTTACAAATCTTATCAACAATAAAGTTATCTAATTTGTATAGACCATCACTAATATTGAGATTATAATTCTTTGTGCATTTATTAATAGAAGATTCAATGATATGTCTCTTGGTAATAGAGTTAGACTTAATAACTGAGATGGCGTTACTCCAGTCAATACAATGATCATAGTTTTTAGCATGATTAAACAAGGCATTTCATTCTTGTCCCATGACAGAGTTAGATTATCATCACTTCAATCTACGTTCCTTAGGGCATTACGTATTTGCAGTCCAGAGTTTATTGATGATGAGTTTGAGAAGATATATTCTATTGGATCTAAGTTAAAGTACCTTAGATCTTTCATTGATAGATCCCTTAAGTTAGCAAAGAAATCATTTTATAGAGTTGAGTCCAAACCTCCTATTGACACCAAGAATCTTTTAGTTCTCCCTTTTAATAATAATTTCACTTTGCTTCCCATGTTGCTTAAATCCTTTAATGTAAATGTTGCCTTTAGCAACAATAACACTGTAAAGAACATCTTAATCAGGAATTCACCAGAAAATTCTCTTGGTTACATCTATAAAGTGCCTTGTGGAAACTGTGATAAATTTTATGTTGGTCAGACTGGTAAGGATCTTTCTGTTAGACTTAAGCAACATAGATATAGTATAAGAACGGCACAAGAATCAAATGCCTTGCTTAATCATGTTAAAAACTATGATCACTGTATTGACTGGTGTAACGCCATATCAGTTGTTAACTCTAACTCTATTACCAAGAGAAATATCATTGAATCTTCTATTATTAAATACACAGAGAATTATAATCTTAATATTAGTGATGGTCTGCACAAATTAGATAGCTTTATTGTTGATGAGATTTGTAAAATGATAAGTTTATGAACGCTCGTTGTATGTTTTGGACAATCACATGTTTACCAAATGGCGTCCTAACTTCGTCTCTTCGATGTATATCAACTGACTGTTATATTTCTCTCTTGTGTCTCCCTTCATGTTGTGATTATTACACGAAAGTGCACTTGGGAACTTTTCGTGTTTCATTTTCCCAGTGGACTCAGAGGAATATATATATATATATATATATATATATATATATATATATATATATATATATATATATATATATATATATATATATATATATATATATATATTCGGAGGTGGAGGGAACGAGGAGAAGAGGGAGACAAAATTGGAGGTGGAAAGATGGAGTGAAAAAGATTTTGTGTGATCGGGGCCTGAACATGCAGGAGGGTGAAAGGAGGGCAAGGAATAGAGTGAATTGGAGCGATGTGGTATACCGGGGTTGACGTGCTCTCAGTGGATTGAATCAAGGCATGTGAAGCGTCTGGGGTAAACCATGGAAAGCTGTGTAGGTATGTATATTTGCGTGCGTGGACGTATGTATATGCATGTTTATGGGGGGGGGGGTTGGGCCATTTCTTTCGTCTGTTTCCTTGCGCTACCTCGCAAACGCGGGAGACAGCGACAAAGTATAATAGATAAAAATAAATATATATATATATATATATATATATATATATATATATATATATATATATATATATATATATATATATGTATATATATATATACATATATATATATATATATATATATATATATATATATATATATATATATATATATATATATATATATGTATGTATATATATATATATATATATATATATATATATATATATATATATATATATATTCTTTTCTTTTCTTTCATACTATTCGCCATTTCCCGCATTAGCGAGGTAGCGTTGAGAACAGAGGACTAGGCCCTTGAGGGAATATCCTCACCTGGGCCCCTTCTCTGTTCCCTCTTTTGGAAAATTAAAAAAAAAAAAAAAAAAAAAAAAAAAAAAGTGAGAGGGGAGGATTTCCAGCCCCCCGCTCCCTCCCCTTTTAGTCGCCTTCTACGACACGCAGGGAATACGTGGGAAGTATTCTTTCTCCCCTATCCCCATATATATCCCCTATATATATATATATATATATATATATATATATATATATATATATATATATATATATATATATATATATATATATCATATGCCTTCTCCAGATCCATAAATGCTACATACAAATCCATTTGCTTTTCTAAGTATTTCTCACATACATTCTTCAAAGCAAACACCTGATCCACACATCCTCTACCACTTCTGAAACCACACTGCTCTTCCCCAGTCTGATGCTCTGTACACGCCTTCACCCTCTCAATCAATACCCTCCCATATAATTTACCAGGAATACTCAACAAACTTATACCTCTGTAATTTGAGCACTCACTCTTATCCCCTTTGCCTTTGTACAATGGCACTATGCACGCATTCCGCCAATCCTCAGGCACCTCACCATGAGTCATACATACATTAAATAACCTTACCAACCAGTCAACAATACAGTCACCCCCTTTTTTAATAAATTCCACTGCAATACCATCCAAACCTGCTGCCTTGCCGGCTTTCATCTTCCGCAAAGCTTTCACTACCTCTTCTCTGTTTACCAAATCATTTTCCCTAACCCTCTCACTTTGCACACCACCTCGACCAAAACACCCTATATCTGCCACTCTATCATCAAACACATTCAACAAACCTTCAAAATACTCACTCCATCTCCTTCTCATATCACCACTACTTGTTATCACCTCCCCATTTGCGCCCTTCACTGAAGTTCCCATTTGCCCCCTTGTCTTACGCACTTTATTTACCTCCTTCCAGAACATCTTTTATTCTCCCTAAAATTTAATGATACTCTCTCACCCCAACTCTCATTTGCCCTTTTTTTCACCTCTTGCACCTTTCTCTTGACCTCCTGTCTCTTTCTTTTATACATCTCCCACTCAATTGCATTTTTTCCCTGCAAAAATCGTCCAAATGCCTCTCTCTTCTCTTTCACTAATACTCTTACTTCTTCATCCCACCACTCACTACCCTTTCTAATCAACCCACCTCCCACTCTTCTCATGCCACAAGCATCTTTTGCGCAATCCATCACTGATTCCCTAAATACATCCCATTCCTCCCCCACTCCCCTTACTTCCATTGTTCTCACCTTTTTCCATTCTGTACTCAGTCTCTCCTGGTACTTCCTCACACAGGTCTCCTTCTCAAGCTCACTTACTCTCACCACCCTCTTCACCCCAACATTCACTCTTCTTTTCTGAAAACCCATACAAATCTTCACCTTAGCCTCCACAAGATAATGATCAGACATCCCTCCAGTTGCACCTCTCAGCACATTAACATCCAAAAGTCTCTCTTTCGCACGCCTGTCAATTAACACGTAATCCAATAACGCTCTCTGGCCATCTCTCCTACTTACATAAGTATACTTATGTATATCTCGCTTTTTAAACCAGGTATTCCCAATCATCAGTCCTTTTTCAGCACATAAATCTACAAGCTCTTCACCATTTCCATTTACAACACTGAACACCCCATGTATACCAATTATTCCCTCAACTGCCACATTACTCACCTTTGCATTCAAATCACCCATCACTATGACCCGGTCTCGTGCATCAAAACCACTAACACACTCATTCAGCTGCTCCCAAAACACTTGCCTCTCTTGATCTTTCTTCTCATGCCCAGGTGCATATGCACCAATAATCACCCACCTCTCTCCATCAACTTTCAGTTTTACCCATATTAATCGAGAATTTACTTTCTTACACTCTATCACATACTCCCACAACTCCTGTTTCAGGAGTATTGCTACTCCTTCCCTTGCTCTTGTCCTCTCACTAACCCCTGACTTTACTCCCCAGACATTCCCAAACCACTCTTCCCCTTTACCCTTGAGCTTCGTTTCACTCAGAGCCAAAACATCCATGTTCCTTTCCTCAAACATACTACCTATCTCTCCTTTTTTCACATCTTGGTTACATCCACACACATTTAGGCACCCCACTCTGAGCCTTCGAGGAGGATGAGCACTCCCCGCGTGACTCCTTCTTCTGTTTCCCATTTTAGAAAGTTAATACAAGGAGGGGAGGATTTCTGGCCCCCCGCTCCCGTCCCCTCTAGTCGCTTTCTACGACACGCGAGGAATACGTGGGAAGTATTCTTTCACCCCTATCCCCAGGGATAATATACATATATATATACATATACACACACACACACATACACATACATACGCACATATACACACACACACACACACATACATATATATACATATGAGAAATGTAAGAAACAATTTAGAAAACTGAAACTTCTAGCTTGAAATGAATGAAAAAAAAAGAATGTCACATAATGGTTCAACCTCTGGCTATGGAAAAAAGGAAATGTATAATTCATTTACACAAACGTCAATAGCAGTTCTCAACAATATATACATATATATATATATATATATATATATATATATATATATATATATATATATATATATATATATATATATACACACACATATATATGCAAACTCATATTAAACAAAAATTATCCCCCCTTTAAGTAGGTAAAGGTTCGAGTTGAAATGGTGTTTTCCCTAAACAAGCCACAGAAAATACAGAGTTTTAGGAAATTCATTGTCAGGTTTATTTTCTATGAACCATTTATGGATCTGGAGAAGGCATATGATAGAGTTGATAGAGATGCTCTGTGGAAGGTATTAAGAATATATGGTGTGGGAGGAAAGTTGTTAGAAGCAGTGAAAAGTTTTTATCGAGGATGTAAGGCATGTGTGCGTGTAGGAAGAGAGGAAAGTGATTGGTTCTCAGTGAATGTAGGTTTGCGGCAGGGGTGTGTGATGTCTCCATGGTTGTTTAATTTGTTTATGGATGGGGTTGTTAGGGAGGTAAATGCAAGAGTTTTGGAAAGAGGGGCAAGTATGAAGTCTGTTGGGGATGAGAGAGCTTGGGAAGTGAGTCAGTTGTTGTTCGCTGATGATAGAGCGCTGGTGGCTGATTCATGTGAGAAACTGCAGAAGCTGGTGACTGAGTTTGGAAAAGTGTGTGGAAGAAGAAAGTTAAGAGTAAATGTGAATAAGAGCAAGGTTATTAGGTACAGTAGGGTTGAGGGTCAAGTCAATTGGGAGGTGAGTTTGAATAGAGAAAAACTGGAGGAAGTGAAGTGTTTTAGATATCTGGGAGTGGATCTGGCAGCGGATGGAACCATGGAAGCGGAAGTGAATCATAGGGTGGGAGAGGGGGCGAAAATCCTGGCGGCCTTGAAGAATGTGTGGAAGTCGAGAACATTATCTCGGAAAGCAAAAATGGGTATGTTTGAAGGAATAGTGGTTCCAACAATGTTGTATGGTTGCGAGGCGTGGGCTATGGATAGAGTTGTGCGCAGGAGGATGGATGTGCTGGAAATGAGATGTTTGAGGACAATGTGTGGTGTGAGGTGGTTTGATCGAGTAAGTAACGTAAGGGTAAGAGAGATGTGTGGAAATGAAAAGAGCGTGGTTGAAAGAGCAGAAGAGGGTGTTTTGAAGTGGTTTGGGCACATGGAGAGGATGAGTGAGGAAAGATTGACCAAGAGGATATATGTGTCGGAGGTGGAGGGAACAAGGAGAAGAGGGAGACCAAATTGGAGGTGGAAAGATGGAGTGAAAAAGATTTTGTGTGATCGGGGCCTGAACATGCAGGAGGGTGAAAGGAGGGCAAGGAATAGAGTGAATTGGAGCGATGTGGTATACCGGGGTTGACGTGCTGTCAGTGGATTGAATCAAGGCATGTGAAGCGTCTGGGGTAAACCATGGAAAGCTGTGTAGGTATGTATATTTGCGTGTGTGGACGTATGTATATACATGTGTATGGGGGGGGGTTGGGCCATTTCTTTCGTCTGTTTCCTTGCGCTACCTCGCAAACGCGGGAGACAGCGACAAAGTATAATAATATATATATATATATATATATATATATATATATATATATATATATATATATATATATATATTCCGTACATATTTGCCATTTCCCGCATTAGCGAGATAGCGTTAAGAACAGAGGAATAAGCCTAAGAGGGAAAATCTTCACTTGGCCCCCTTCTCTGTTCCTTCTTTTGGAAAACTAAAAACTGGAGGGGTGGATTGCCAGCCCCCACCCACCCACCCTTTTAGTCGCCTTCTACGACACGCAGGAAAAATGTGGGAAGTATTCATTCTCCCCTATCCCCAGGGATACATATTCATGTGTGTGTGTGTGTGTGTGTGTGTGTGTGTGTGTGTGTGTGTGTGTGTGTGTGTGTGTGTGTGTGTGTATGTGTGTCACTACGCAAGATGAAAGACCTTACGTCTGGCTGGGAGCAGAGCAGTCCAGCGTACAACGGAGGGAGACCCAGGAGTAACCACTCCTCACGTCGACCATATATTCACAGTCTGTAACTTATTATGATAATAAGTGAACCCTGTGCTGGGGTGGGGGGGCCTTGCTTTGCCACCCATTTTTCTTCTACTGCTTTTCAAGGAACTGTACCGTCAACGGAAGAGTTTAGCCCAGACCATCTGTTTGGACCTTAGGTCTGTGTTGTCCGTGTATCTACGTCTGTGAAACTCTCTCTCTCTCTCTCTCTCTCTCTCTCTCTCTCTCTCTCTCTCTCTCTCTCTCTCTCTCTCTCTGTTTCAAATAACCCATCTTACAAGTTCCTGTACCGTCTTCACTAACGAATTCAACCACTCCAAACACCATATTTCTCATTGTTGTTGTTACAAACCTTTTGGTGCCGCAAATGCTGGAACAGCCGCAGTGAATTTCGGCCTTGTATATCTGGTACTCACACAGCGCTGCAGGACATGACTCAAATTCTAAGCAAAATATTTCACTGGAGAAAGGTATTCGGTTCGTTGTGAGAATGAGTAGCAAAATATTCGCATATGAATAGAATACGAGTCATACCTCAACTGAATATATGGCTTCTTGTTCGTTAAGAGAGAGAGAGAGAGAGAGAGAGAGAGAGAGAGAGAGAGAGAGAGAGAGAGAGAGAGAGAGAGAGAGAGATGGACGGACAGACATTGCAATAAACAAGAGACAAAATGAGAGAAAATTCTAGCAGATAAATGAATATGCCTCGATTAGCGTGCGTCTTGCAGCCTAACTCAAGTATACCCAGCTGTGAAATATCAGACAATGAAATGACACGAAGCATTCCCTTAAAGCAGGAGAATCAAGAGAATAAAATCCAAATCATCGCTACTATGATGTACAAAATCATATCAAGATATGATAAAGTATTCTCAGCTGAAAAACAACTCTTAAGAGATAAGAAAACCCAGATATAAGGGAGATATCGGCTCTGGTTAAACCTCAAATCTGCTTTCTTTCCCTCAGCTATGGCTCAGCTCCTTAGTAAAACCCACAAGAGTTCCTCTCATTAATCTCAGCAAGTGATTTTTCAAACATCGTAATTAAACTAACTGTCACAAACTTGTTAACTTTTCATTTTAATTTTCCGCTGGTGCGCTCGTTCGCTACTCCAGCAGTGCTGGGGCAATCTAAAGGGTGACGTACCTGGTCTTGTGCTGAGGGCGACGGAGGAAGGGCAGAGCCTGTCGTACACCTTCAGAGCCACGAGATAACTTTGGCTCTCATTAATGCACCGAGAGTACAGGGGATCTCTACTTCACACTAAGGCATCAGGAGGAAGGGTATGTATTGTTCCTCAGGTACTAGGCGAACTATGATGTACTTCACGGGTAGTGGAGCCACTTTTTTATGAGGTAAGTATCAAGTGAACTCTGTTGTACTGGACGGGACAGTACTCAACACCAGGGGTACTGGAGGACATCAACCTACACTAAAGGCACTAGAGATCATTTTCCTAAACATGAGCTCTTCACTGTAGGCACTGAGGAAACAGTGCCAAACGTAGTAAATACTAGGCAGCGCTGCCTCAGGCCGGCAGAGAACCAAAGGAAGACTGTACATCACATTCTGCTCTTTACCAAGGGTACTGGCGAACATTACACTTCACCAGGTATATTGAGGGATACTATAATGTACCTTGAGTACTGAGGAATCGTTATCCATCATCAGGTTACTTAGGCCTAACGTCCTATGTCGATTCACTCGGGGTACCAGAGAAACACAATCCTTAACCAGGGATACTGGAAGGAATATGCTTACTCAAGTACAAGTGCCCTACTCAAGTGCTGGTGTAATGAAATACCTCATGTGAACCCAACTCAAATGGACACTGTTTTTCATCAGAGATACGTGGAGGTACCGCTGTATACGAGAGATGATGCCGTACACTGTCAGGAGACAGCCTCGTGTAAGAGGAACCAGAGGAGAGCACCTCGAGGTAAAGTTGACGAATTATGTTTATCCATCACCAATGACGTGTAAGATAAATTTCATTCCTACGTAATCATTCTGCACAGTATTTCTTAGAAAAGGATGATAAAGGGAACTATCTTGTTAAAAGAACTATCGTGTTAAAAGAGCTTTTTAAAGGAAGAATCACAAAATACGATGAATAGCTCAAACTTTGAGTTTATAGGCATACTCCACACCTCTATCCTTTACACTAAAGCCATTATATACACATAATTTCGAACACAGATGACTAAATGTATGTATCGTAAGTGAAGCAAGCAACATTCCTACTATGACTTAAAACCAAAGCCTAACATTCAAAATGACAAACCAACACGCTTGCGTGAGTTCCAGATATTGGTAAATGTGAAAGTTCTACAAATGTCATCACATGACAGGATAATGTGGCCCAGGCGTGAGGATCTGAGATACCTGCATTCCTCAAGGTATAACTTCCCTTACCCCTCACAATGGTTTATATTTACCCAAACGTCAGTTGGTGACTCTGTTTTTGGGGTAGAACTGTACATAACCAAGTGCCACGAGAACTTTGGATATTAGGTGATTTTGCTGTCCATGGGCAGCGTAGTATTTAGAAATAAGAATAAGGATGGTAGTAGAGCGTGATTTGAGGATTATGTTTTATTCCCCGATATCAGATAAGACGACATTGGTGATGATTATGAAGAATAGTGAAGATGTGGCCTTCAGTAATGAGAAAACTGGCAAAACACTTGTAAGAATTCAACAAAACCGATGAAAACCTCAACTAACCTCCTTCATCAGCCGATAATCATTCAAGTAATGATATCATCTGAATGGTCACCACTTGCAAGCCTTTACTGTGCATTGTTTCCGTTCACGTACGTACACTCACCCAAGTGACGTCATGCATCATATGTTCGCATATTACTAAAATTTAAGATAATCACTAGAGACTAACGTACACCTAACGTACCCAAGCAGCTAAGATTTACCTCGGATTTCAAAACTTTAGTGACAGATGTAACGTTTGATGCGTGGCATTACGTGGTTAGATATCTAACTGAATCCATTTGTCTATACGAA
>NC_092227.1:38060030-38070030 GCF_036320965.1 Panulirus ornatus | reverse complement strand
TTCCGCTCTTCCTACTCGTACACATGCCTTACATCCTTGATAAAAACTTTCCACTGCTTCTAACAACTTACCTCCCACCCCATATACTCTTGATCCTTTCTACAGAGCATCTCTATCAACTCTATCGTATGCCTTCTCCAGATCCATAAATGCTACATACAAATCCATTTATATATATATATATATATATATATATATATATATATATATATATATATATATATATATATATATATATATATATATTTATATATATATATATATATATATATATATATATATATATATATATATATATATATATATATATATATATATATATATATATATATATATATATAGATAGATAGATAGATAGATAGATAGATATGTATATATATATATATATATATATATATATATATATATATATATATATATATATATATATATATATATACATATATGGATATGTTTATGGTTCTGCCCCATATACATATACATATGCCCCAGATACATAGACGATACTACCAGTAACTAGGGACGTGCGACTTCGTCTAATAAGGGAGGTAAGACTTTCCTCTGAGACAGTTGGCCACTGTCATACCACAGGTGCCCTGAGCTCTACACCAGATACAGAGTGGGAGAGTGACGTAATCCTGTTGGTAGCCTATTGAGGAACGCTACATCACGGGTACTGAAGAACAATGCTGTACACCAGGAATATTCTGAGACACATGCAAGTATGTACCAGGCAAAACTGCCGGGGTGAAGACTACTGTTATACACCAATGTGTATTCGGGGTAAAACCTAACATCATGTGTCCAATGGAACACTCCCCATTTGCGGTAAGAAAGGCTCTTCCACACCACAGATAGTTGTGGACAGACATCTGTCTTACAATACAGGCAGGGAGGACACTCTCGATCATCCTGGTTATTGAGAAAGGTGAGGAGACAGTCCACTGCACTAAGAGTCCTGTTCATATCACTTGACACCACGGATACTAGTGACCATTTACCAAGGGTACTGGTGACACTTACCAGAGGTACTGGTGACCACTTACCAGGAGTACTGGTGACCACTTACCAGGGGTACTGATAACCACTTACTAAGGGTACTGGTGACTACTTACCAAGGATACTGGTGACCATATACCAAGGGTACTGGTGACCACTTGCCAGGGGTACTGGTGACCACTTACCAGGGGTAGTGGTGACCATTTACCAAGGGTATTGGTGACCACTTACCAAGGGTAATGGTGACCACTTACCACGGGTACTGGTGACCACTTACCACGGGTACTTACGACCACTTACCAGAGGTACCGGTGACCACTTACCAGAGGTACTGGTGACCACTTACTAGGGGTACTGGTGACCACTTACCAAGGGTACTGGTGACAACTCACCATGGGTACTGGTGACCACTTACTAGTGGTACTAACCACTTACCATGGGTACTGGTGACCACTTATCAGGGTTACTGGTGACCACTTACCAGGGGTACTGGTGACCACTTGCTATGGGTACTGGTGACCACTTACCAGGGGTACTGGTGACCACATACTATGGGTACTGGTGACCACTTACCAGGGGTACTGGTGACCACTTACCAGGGGTACTGGTGACCACTTACCAAGGGTACTGGTGAACACTTACTAGGGTTACGGGTGACCACTAACCAGGGGTACTGGTGACCACTTACCAAGGGTACTGGTGACCACTTACTAGGGTTACGGGTGACCACTAACCAGGGGTACTGGTGACAACTTACCAAGGGTACTGGTGACCACTTACTAGAGTTACGGGTGACCACTAACCAGGGGTACTGGTGACCACTTACCAAGGGTACTGGTGACCACTTACTAGGGGTACTGGTGACCACTAACCAGGGGTACGGGTGACAACCTACCATGAGTGCTGGTGATCACTTACCTGGGGTAATGGTGACCACTTACCAGGGGTAATGGTGACCACTTACCAGGTGTACTGGTAACCACTTACCAAGGGTACTGGTGACCACTTACCAGGGGTACTGGTGACCAATTACTAGGAGCATTGGTGACCACTTACCATGGATACTGGTGACCACTTACCAGGGTTAATGGTGACCACTTACCAGGGGTATTGGTGACCACATACTATAGGTACTGGTGACCACTTACCAAGGGTAATGGTGACCATTTACTAGGGGTACTGGAGACCACTTACCAAGGGTAATGGTGACCATTTACTAGGGGTACTGGTGACCACTTACCAAGGGTAATGGTGACCATTTACTAGGGGTACTGGTGACCACTTACCAAGGGTAATGGTGACCACTTACTAGGGGTACTGGTGACCACTTCCCAGGGGTACCGGTGACAACTTTCCATGGGTGTTGGTGACCACTTACCACGGGTAGTGGTAACCACTTACCAGGGGTACTGGTGACCACTTACCAAGGGTAATGGTGACAACTTAGCAGGGGTACTGATGGCCACTTGCCAGGGGTACTGGTGACCACTTACCAGGGGTACTGGTGACCATTTACCATAAGTGCTGGTGACCACTTACCAGGGGTACTGGTGACCACTTACCATGGGTACTTACGACCATTTACTACGGGTACTGGTGACCACTTACCAGGGGTAATGGTGACCACTTACCGGGGTACTGGTGACCACTTACCAGGGGTACTAGTGACCACTTACCAAGGGTAATGGTGACCATTTACTAGGGGTACTGGTGACCACTTACCAAGGGTAATGGTGACCACTTACCGGGGTGGTGACCACTTACCAGGGGTACTAGTGACCACTTACCGGGGTACTGGTGACCACTTACCAGGGGTACTAGTGACCACTTACCAAGGGTAATGGTGACCACTTACCAAGAGTACTGATGACCACTCACCAGGGGTACTTGCGACCACTTACCAGGGGTACTGGTGACCACTTACCAAGGATACCGGTGACCACTTGCTAAGGGTACTGGTGACCACTTACCAGGGGTACTGGTGACCACTTACCAGGGGTACTGGTGACTACCTACCAACGGTACTGGTGACCACACACCAGGGGTATTGGTGACCACTTACCAGGGGTCCTGATAACCATTTACCATCGGTACTGGTGACCATTTACCAGGGGTTTTGGTGACCACTTCCCAGGGGTACTGGTGACCACTCTAGAGGCACTGGTGACTATTTACCAAGGATACTGGCGACCACTCACCAGGAGTACTGGTGACCACTTATCAGGGATACTGATGACCATTTACCATCGGTACTGGTGACCACTTACCAGGGGTACTGGTGCCCTCTTACCAAGGTTTCTGGTAACACTTACTAGGGGTACTGGTGACCACTTACCAGGGGTACTGGTGACAAGTTACCAGGGGTACTGGTGACCACTTACCAGGGGTACTGGTGAACACTTACCACGGGTACTTGCAACCACTTACCAGGGGTACTGGGACCACTTACCAGGGGTATTGGTGACCACTTACCAGAGATACTGGTGACCACTTTCCAGGGGTACTGTTGACCAGTTAGCATCTATTCATTCTATTCATGAATGAGGTTACCTCATATATCCAGCAGGAGAGATCAATTACCTCATACCTTAGGTTCACAGAGATTGTGTATGTTCATATGCATTAGATTTAAATGATGAAATGAAAAAAGCAAAAATTCGTTAGACAGATTTAAAAGTAATTGACTTAAATAACGTCCGTCAAAACAGAAGGTATGTCAAAGTGGATAAAGCTGCTGATGCCAATTTACCGACAAAGTCATAAGGAATGCGAAAAATATAGTTCACACCTCCGTGGTTGTACAAGTTAGCGATGTTCAGCGCTGGTTCGAATTCCAGGGTGAGGCAGTTGGGTCCACAGTCAATCTAGTTAGACCTTAATTTTTCATCCTTAGTCGGTTAACTTGGTACCTGCGTTAGGTTAGGTTTAGGGAGATGGCCTTGAGTAAGACATTCAGTTGCCCGTACCGTCTCAGCTAACATAAAGAGATCAGCCTGTGACCATGACAACAGAACTTCGAGTATGTTAGGTAAGTCCAGAAAAGCAACACGCCCACAGCAGAGGCTTGTCTGAACCTAGGAAACTGTAAGCGTAGTGATGAAAGAAATTCATTAGTTCACGCCTCAGATTTCCTGAACCTGAAGAAATTACAGTTCCACTTTATGCATCCAGACACTGTAGAATCTTAAGATTCCTGCAAAGATTACCATAATTAATATCAAATTCCTTGAGAAAGATAATCATCATTTGCTTATGAATTACAAGCCTTTGATTTATATGATCCTATTTCCATTATTTTACTGCTGATTGTTTTAGAATTGGTCTAGAATGCATGACCAACAAATATCAACTTGTCAACCGCAGGAGCCAAACTTTTACCTCAGTGAACATTGGTTGTATCAAGCCTGGGATTACATGCTTCAGACACAGGGATCTCTAGTGAGTGATGGTCTCCAGATACACCAGTGGACGATCCTGTTCACGTCATGCTGAAAGCTGACTAAGTCGAGTCAACTCTCACAGCCAGGACTTCGCGTTACCCCAGGCAACAGATCTCTCTGCTCACTTGCAATACAGACTTGAATTATGGGAACTCTACATCATTGAACCAATCTGTGATAAACCAAAACTAATAGAAAAAGGGTATTTCATCTTTGAGGTCCTCAGAGTTACTGAAATTACTAAGAAATCATAACATAAATTCCGTTTCGAGTGACTCAGTACGTTTCCAGTGGACTCACCATCCAACCTCTACAATGACTGTCATCATAATATTCAAGAAAGCATTCCAGTGGAAAAACACATTCCATATTGCCATAAACCCTATCGAAAGAGGAAAAAAAATCTTAGATTACGAAATATTTAAATGTTTCGTCTTTAAAAGTTAATGTTGCATTGTATACATAATTCTGTTAATGAACACTGAATCCAAGTTACAAGTTCAGAGGATTGATTCATATCCTCACATGTTTCATATTAATGTCTCAGAGGATACACATCTGATTTATACCTGATTGATTACATTGCCTGTAGACTTACAGAGTTAATATCAGAGAGTATTTATGAAGCATGATAAACTACCTCTAATTTTACCGTTGTCTTTCACGCAGGCTTTCACCTAGGCCGGGAAGGATTAAAGATATATATATGAGATAGGGGAAAAACAATACTTCCCACGAATTCCTCACGTGTCGTAGAAGCCGACTAAAGGGGACGGGAGCGGGGGGCTAGAAACCCTCTCCTCCTTGTATTCTAACTTTCTAAAAGGGGAAACAGAAGGAGTCACGCAAGGAGTGCTCATCCTCCTCGAAGGCTTAGATTGCGGTGTCTAAATGTGTGTGGATGTAACCAAGATGAGAAAAAAGAAGAGATAGGTAGTATGTTTGAGGAAAGAAACCTGGATGTTTTGGCTCTGACTGAAAAGAAGCTAAAGGGTAAAGGGGAAAAGTGGTTTGGGAATGTCTTGGGAGTAAAGTCAGGGGTTAGTGAGAGAACAAGAGTAAGGGAAGGAGTGGCACTACTCCTGAAACAGGAGTGGTGGGAGTATGGGATAGAATGTAAGAAAGTAAACTCTAGAATTATATGGGTAAAACTGAAAGTGGATGGAGAAAGATGAGTGATTATTGATCCTTATGCACCTGAGCATGAGAAGAAAGATCATGAGAGGCAAGTGATTTGGGAGCAGCTGAGTGAGTGTGTTATTAAATTTGATGCACGAGAACGGGTTATAGTGATGAGTGATTTGAATGCAAAGGTGAGTGATGTGGCAGTTGAGGGAATTGGTGTACAAGGGGTGTTCAGTGTTTTAAATGGAAATGGTGAAGAGCTTGTAGATTTATGTGCTGAAAAAGAACTGGTGATTTGGAATACCTGGTTTAAAATGAGAGATATACATAAGTATGCGTATATAAGTAAGAGAGATGGCCAGAGAGCGTTATTGGATTACCTGTTAATTGATAGGGGCGCGAGAGAGAGACTTTTCTATGTTAATGTGTTGAGAGGTGCAACTGGAGGGATGTCTGATCATTATCTTGTGGAGGCGAAGGTGAATATATGCAGAGGTTTTCAGAAAAGAGAGAGAATGTTGGGGTGAAGAGAGTGGTGAGAGTAAGTGAGATTAGGAATGAAACTTGTATGACGAAGTACCAAGAGAGACTGAGTACAAAATGGAAAAAGCTGAGAACAAAGGACGTAAGGTGAATGGGGGAGGAATGGGATGTATTTAGGGAAGCAGCAATGGCTTGCACAAAAGATGCTTGTGGCATGAGAGGCGTGGGAGGTGGGAAGATTAGAAAGGGTAATGAGTGGTGAGACGAAGAAGTATGATTGTTAGTGAAAGAGAAGAGAGAGGCATTTGGACGATTTTTGCAGGAAAATAATGCAAATGACGGCGAGATGTATAAAAGAAAGAGGCAGGAGGTCAAGAGAAAGGTGCAAGAGGTGAAAAAGATGGCAAATAAGAGTTGGGGTGAGAAAGTATCGTTTAATTTTAGGGAAAATAAAAAGATGTTTTGGAAGAAGGTAAATAAAGTGCGTAAGATAAGGGAACAAATGGGAACATCAGTGAAGGAGGCTAATGGGGAGGTGATAGCAAGTAGTGGAGATGTGAAAAGGACATGGAGTGAGTATTTTCAAGATTTGTTGAATGTGTTAGATGATAGAGTGGCAGATATATAGTGTTTTGGTCGAGGTGGCGTGCAAAGTGAGAGGGTTAGGAAGAATGATTTGGTAAACAGATAAGAAGTAGCAAAAGTTTTGCGGAGGATGAAAGCCGGCAAGGCAGTGGGTTTGGATGGTATTGCAGTGGAATTTATTAAAAAACGGGGGTCACTGTATTCCTGACTGGTTGGTAAGGTAATCTATGTATGACTCATGGTGAGGTGCCTGAGGATTGGCGGAATGCTTCCATAGTGCCATTGTACAAAGGCAAAGGGGATAAAAGTGACTGCTCAAGTTACAAAGGTAGAGGTTTGTTGAGTATTCCTGGTAAATCATGTGGGATGGTATTAGTTGAGGGGGTAAAGGCATGTACAGAGCATCAGATTGGGGAAGAGCAGTGTGGTTTCAGCATTGGTAGAGGATGTGTGGATCAGGTGCTTCCTTTGAAGAATGTATGTGAGAAATACTTAGAAAAGCAAATGGATTTGTATGTAGCATTTATGGATCTGGAAAAAGGCATATGATATAGTTGATAGAGATTCTCTGTGGAAGGTATTAAGAATATATGGTGTGGGAGGCGAGTTGTTAGAAGCAGTAAAATGTTTTTGTCGTGGATGTAAGACAGTGTGCAAGTAGGAAGAGAGGAAAGTGACTGGTTCTCAGTGAATGTCGGTTTGCGGCACGGGTGCGTGATGTCTCTATGGTTGTTTAATTTGTTTATGGATGGGGTTGTTAGAAAGGGGAATGCAAGAGTTTTAGAGAGAGGGGCAAATATGCAGTCTGTTGTGAATGAGAGAGCTTGGGAAGTGAGTCAGTTGTTGTTCCCTGATGATACAGCGCTGGTGGCAGATTCGGGTGAGAAACTGCAGAAGCTGGTGACTGAGTTTGGTAAAGTGTGTGAAAGAAGAAAGATGAGAGTAAATGTGAATAAGAGGAAGGTTACTAGATACAGTAGGGTTGAGGGACAAGTCAATTGTGAGGTAAGTTTGAATGGAGAAAAACTGGAGGAAGTGAGGTGTTTTAGATATCTGGGAGTGGATTTGGCTGCGAATGGAACCATGGAAGCGGAAGTGAATCATAGGGTGGGGAGGGGTCGAAAATTCTGGGAGCGTTGAAAAATGTGTAGAAGGTGAGAACATTATCTCGGGAAGCAAAAATAGGGTATGCTTGAAGGAATAGTGGTTCCAACAATGTTGTATGGTTGCGAGGCGTGGGCTATAGAGGAGGGTGGATATGTAGGAAATGAGATGTTTGAGGAAGGTATGCGGTGTGAGGTTGTTTGATCGAGTAAGTTATGAAAGGGTAAGAAAGTTGTGTGGTAATATAAAGAGTGTGGTTGAGAGAGTAGAAGAGGGTGTTTTGAAATGATTTCGTCACATGGAGAGAATGAGTGAGGAAAGATTTGCAAATAGGATATATGCGTCAGAGGTGGAGGGAACGAGGAAGTACCAGGAGAGACTGAGGGCAGAATGGAAAAAGGTGAGAGCAAAGGACGTAAGGTGAATGGGGGAGGAATGGGATGTATTTAAGGAAGCAGTGATGGCTTGCGCATAAGATGCTTGTGGCATGAGAAAGTGGGAGATAGGCAGATTAGAAAGGGTAGTGAGTGGTCGGATGAAGAAGTAAGATTATTAGTGAAAGAGAAGAGAGGCATTTGGACGATTTTTGCAGGGAAATAGTGCAAATGACTGGGAGATGTATAAAAGAAAGAGGCAGAAGGTTAAGAGAAAGGTGCAAGAGGTGAAAAAGAAGGCAAATGAGAGTTGGGGTGAGAGAGTATCATTAAATTTAAGGAAAATAAAAATATTTTGGAAGGAGGTAAATAAACTGCGTAAGACAAGGGAACAAATAGGAACTTCAGTGAAGGGGGCTAATGGGGAGGTGATAACAAGAAGAGGTGATGTGAGAAGATGGAGTGAGTATTTTGAAGGTTTTTTTGAATGTGTTTGATGATAGAGTGGCAGATATAGGGTGTTTTGGTCGAGGTGGTGTGCAAAGTGAGAGGGGTAGGGAGAATGATTTGGTAAACAAAGTAGAGGTAGTGAAAGCTTTGCGGATGATGAAAGCCGGAAAGGCGGTGGGTCTGGATGGTATTGCAGTGGAAATTATCAAAAAAGGGGATGACAATGTTGTTGACTGGTGAGGTTATTCAATGTATGTATGGCTCATGGTGAGGTGCCTGAGGATTGCCGGAACGCATGCATAGTGCCATTGTACAAAGGCAAAAGGGCTAAAGGTGAGTGTTCAAATTACAAAGGTATAAGCTTTTTGGGTATTTCTGGGAAATAATATGGGAGGATATTGCTTGAGAGGGTGAAGGCATGTACAGAGCATCACATTGCAGAATAGCAATGTGCTTTCAGAAGCGGTAGAGGATGTGTGGATCAGGTGTTTGATTTGAAAAACGTTTGTGAGAAATGATTAGAAAAAACAGATGGATTTGTATGCAGCATTTTTGGATCTGGAGAAGGCATATGAGAGAGTTGATAGAGATGCTCTGTGGATGGTATTAAGAGCATATGGTGTGGGAGGTAAGTTGCTAGAAGCAGTGAAAAGTTTTTATCGAGGATGCAAGGTATGTGTGCGAGTAGAAAGAGCGGACAGTGATTGGTTCTCAGTGAATGTCGGTATGCGGCAGGTGTGCGTGATGTCTCCATGGTTGTTTAATTTGTTTATAGATGGGGTTGTTCGGGAAGTGAATGCAAGAGTTTTGGAGAAAGGGGTAAGTATGCAGTCTGTTGTGGATGAGAGGGCTTGGGAAGATGTATAAAAGAAAGAGGCAGGAGGTCAAGAGAAAGGTGCAAGAGGTGAAAAAGAGGGCAAGTGAGAGTTGGGGTGAGAGAGTATCATTAAAATTTAGGGAGAATAAAAAGATTTTTTAGAAGGAGGTAAATAAAGAGCGTAAGACAAGGGAACAAATGGGAACTTCAGTGGAGGGGCTAATGGGGAAGTGATAACAAGTAGTGGTGATGTGAGAAGGGTATGGAGTGAGTATTTTGAAGGTTTGTTGAATGTGTTTGATGATAGAGTGGCAGATACAGGGTGTTTTGGTCGAGGTGGTGTGCAAAGTGAGAGGGTTAGGGAGTAAAAGCTTTGCGGAAGATGGAAGCCGGCAAGGCAGCGGCTTTGGATGGTATTGCTGTGGAAGTTATTTAAAAATGGGCTGACTGTATTGTTGACTGATTGGCAAGTTTATTTAATGCATGTATGACTCATGGTGGGGTGCCTGAGGATTGGCGGAATTCTTGCATAGTGCCATTTTACAAAGGCAAAGGGGATAAGAGTGAGTGCTCAAATTACAGAGGTATAAGTCTGTTGAGTATTCCTGGGGAATTGTATGGAG
>NC_092227.1:38046513-38059930 GCF_036320965.1 Panulirus ornatus | reverse complement strand
TAATTCATTATTTATAAATCGTACCTTCTTATCCATTTTATATATACATATCTATCTATCTATCTATCTATCTATCAAACTATTTATCTATCTATCTATTTATTCTATCTGTCTATGTATCTATCTATCTTCCTATCTATCTATCTATCTATCTATCTATCTATCTATCTATCTATCTATCTATCTATATATATATATATATATATATATATATATATATATAATATATATATATAATATATATATATATATATTATATATATATGGATGGGGTTGTTAGGGAGGTGAATGCAAGAGTTTTGGAAAGAGGGGCAAGTATGAAGTCTGTTGGGGATGAGAGAGCTTGGGAAGTGAGTCAGTTGTTGTTCGTGATGGATACAGCGCTGGTGGCTGATTCATGTGAGAAACTGCAGAAGCTGGTGACTGAGTTTGGTAAAGTGTGTGAAAGAAGAAAGTTAAGAGTAAATGTGAATAAGAGCGAGGTTATTAGGTACAGTAGGGTTGGGGGTCAAGTCAATAGGGAGGTAAGTTTGAATGGAGAAAAACTGGAGGAAGTGAAGTGTTTTAGATATCTGGGAGTGGATCTGGCAGCGGATGGAACCATGGAAGTGGAAGTGAATCATAGGACGGGGGAGGGGGCGAGAATTTTGGGAGCCTTGGAGAATGTGTGGAAGTCGAGAACATTATCTCGGAAGACAAAAAAGGGTATGTTTGAAGGAATAGTGGTTCCAACAATGTTGTATGGTTGCGAGGCGTGGGCTGTGGATAGAGTTGTGCGCAGGAGGGTGGATGTGCTGGAAATGAGATGTTTGAGGACAATATGTGGTGTGAGGTGGTTTGATCGAGTAAGTAATCATTGGGTAAGAGAGATGTGTGGAAATAAAAAGAGTGTGGTTGAGAGAGCAGAAGAAGGTGTTTTGAAATGGTTTGGTCATATGGAGAGAATGAGTGAGGAAGGAATGACCAAGAGGATATATGTGTCAGAGGTGGAGGGAACGAGGAGAAGTGGGAGACCATATTGGAGGTGGAAAGATAGAGTGAAAAAGATTTTGAGTGATCGGGGCCTGAACATGCAGGAGGGTGAAAGGAGTGCAAGGAATAGAGTGAATTGGAACGATGTGGTATACCGGGGTCGACGTGCTGTCAATGGATTGAAGCAGGGCATGTGAAGCGTCTGGGGTAAACCATGGAAATTTGTGTGGGGCCTGGATGTGGAAAAGGGAGCTGTGGTTTCGGTTCATTATTTCATGACAGCTAGAGACTGAGTGTGAACGAATGGGGCCTTTGGTGTCTTTTCCTAGCGCTACCTCGAACATATGAGGGGGGAAGGAGGTTGTTATTCCATGTGCGGCGGGGTGGCCATGGGAACAAATAAAGGCAGACAGTATGAATTATGTACATGTGTATATATGTAAATGTCTGTGTGTGTATATATATGTGTACATTGAGATGTATAGGTATGTATATTTGCGTATGTGGACGTGTATGTATATACATGTGTATGTGGGCGGGTTGGGCCATTCTTTCGTCTGTTTCCTTGCGCTACCTAGCTAACGCGGGAGATAGCGACAAAGGAAAACAAAATAAAAAGTATATATATATATATATATATATATATATATATATATATATATATATATATATATATATTTATATATATATATATATATATATATATATATATATATATATATATATATATATATATATATATATATATATATATATATATATATATATATATATATATATATATATATATATATAAGAGTGAGTGCTCAAATTACAGAGGTATAAGTCTGTTGAGTATTCCTGGTAAATTATATGGGAGGGTATTGATTGAGAGGGTGAAGGCATGTAGAGAGCATCAGATTGGGGAAGAGTAGTGTGGTTTCAGAAGTGGTAGAGGATGTGTGGATCAGGTGTTTGCTTTGAAGAATGTATGTGAGAAATACTTAGAAAAGCAAATGGATTTGTATGTAGCATTTATGGATCTGGAGAAGGCATATGATAGAGTTGATAGAGATGCTCTGTGGAAGGTATTAAGAATATATGGTGTGGGAGGAAAGTTGTTAGAAGCAGTGAAAAGTTTTTATCGAGGATGTAAGGCATGTGTACGTGTAGGAAGAGAGGAAAGTGATTGGTTCTCAGTGAATGTAGGTTTGCGGCAGGGGTGTGTGATGTCTCCATGGTTGTTTAATTTGTTTATGGATGGGGTTGTTAGGGAGGTAAATGCAAGAGTTTTGGAAAGAGGGGCAAGTATGAAGTCTGTTGGGGATGAGAGAGCTTGGGAAGTGAGTCAGTTGTTGTTCGCTGATGATACAGCGCTGGTGGCTGATTCATGTGAGAAACTGCAGAAGCTGGTGACTGAGTTTGGTAAAGTGTGTGGAAGAAGAAAGTTAAGAGTAAATGTGAATAAGAGCAAGGTTATTAGGTACAGTAGGGTTGAGGGTCAAGTCAATTGGGAGGTGAGTTTGAATGGAGAAAAACTGGAGGAAGTGAAGTGTTTTAGATATCTGGGAGTGGATCTGGCAGCGGATGGAACCATGGAAGCGGAAGTGGATCATAGGGTGGGGGAGGGGGCGAAAATTCTGGGGGCCTTGAAGAATGTGTGGAAGTCGAGAACATTATCTCGGAAAGCAAAAATAGGTATGTTTGAAGGAATAGTGGTTCCAACAATATTGTATGGTTGCGAGGCGTGGGCTATGGATAGAGTTGAGCGCAGGAGGGTGGATGTGCTGGAAATGAGATGTTTGAGGACAATGTGTGGTGTGAGGTGGTTTGATCGAGTGAGTAACGTAAGGGTAAGAGAGATGTGTGGAAATAAAAAGAGCGTGGTTGAGAGAGCAGAAGAGGGTGTTTTGAAGTGGTTTGGGCACATGGAGAGGATGAGTGAGGAAAGATTGACCAAGAGGATATATGTGTCGGAGGTGGAGGGAGCAAGGAGAAGAGGGAGACCAAATTGGAGGTGGAAAGATGGAGTGAAAAAGATTTTGTGTGATCGGGGCCTGAACATGCAGGAGGGTGAAAGGAGGGCAAGGAATAGAGTGAATTGGAGCGATGTGGTATACCGGGGTTGACGTGCTGTCAGTGGATTGAATCAAGGCATATATATATATATATATATATATATATATATATATTTATCCACGCACCACAGAACTTTCCATGGTTTACCCCAGACGCTTCACATGCCCTGCTTCAATCCATTGACAGCACGTCGACCCCGGTATACCACATCGTTCCAATTCACTCTATTCCTTGCACGCCTTTCACCCTGATGCATGTTCAGGACCCGATCACTCAAAATCGTTGTCACTCCATCTTTCCACCTCCAATTTGGTCTCCCACTTCTCCTCGTTCCCTCCACCTTTGACACATATATCCTCTTGGTCAATCTTTCCTCACTCATTCTCTCCATGTGACCAAACCATTTCAAAACACCCTTTTCTGCTCTCTCAACCACACTCATTTTATTACCACACATCTCTCTTACCCATACATTACTTACTCGACCAAACCACCTCACACACATATTGTCCTCAAACATCTCATTTCCAGCACATCCACCCTCCTGCGCACAATTCTATCCATAGCCCACGCCTCGTAACCATACAACATTGTTGGAACCACTATTCCTTCAAACATACCCATTTTTACTTTCCGAGATAATGTTCTCGACTTCCAAACGTTCTTTAAGGCTCCCAGGATTTTCGCTCCCTGCCCCACCCTATGATTTACTTCCGCTTCCATGCTTCCATCCGCTGCCAGATCCACTCCCAGATATCTAAAACACTTTATTTCCTCCGGTCCTTCTCCATTCAAACTCACCTCCCAATTGACTTGACCCTCAACCCTACTGTACCTAATAACCTTGCTCTAATTCACATTTCCTCTTAACTTTCTTCTTTCGCACACTTTACCAAACTCAGTCACCAGCTTCTGCCGTTTATCACATGAATCAACCACAAGCCCTGTATCATCAGCGAACAACAACTGACTCACTTTCCAAGCTCGCTCATCCACAACAGACTATATACTTGCCCCTTTTTCCAAAACTCTTGCATTCACCTACCTAACAACTCCATCCATAAACAAATTCAACAACCTTGGAGACATCACACACCCCTACCGCAAACCTACATTCACTGAGAACCAATAACTTTCCTCTCTTTCTACACGTACACATGCCTTACATCCTCGATAAAA
This sequence comes from Panulirus ornatus, assembly GCF_036320965.1. Taxonomy (NCBI): domain Eukaryota; kingdom Metazoa; phylum Arthropoda; class Malacostraca; order Decapoda; family Palinuridae; genus Panulirus; species Panulirus ornatus. The sequence continues at coordinate 38,055,721 of NC_092227.1, read as the reverse complement.
ACTTTTCACTACTTCTAACAACCTGCCTCCCACACCATATATTCTTCCACAGAGCATCTCTATCAACTCTATCATATGCCTTCTCCAGATCCATAAATGCTACATTTTAAATCCATTTGCTTTTCTAAGTATTTCTCACATACATTCTTCAAAGCAAACACCTGATCCACACATCCTCTACCACTTCTGAAACCACACTGCTCTTCCCCAATCTGATGCTCTGTACATGCCTTCACTCTCTCAATCAATACCCTCCCATATAATTTACCAGGAATACTCAACAAACTTATACCTCTGTAATTTGAGCAGTTTTTCTTGTCCCCTTTGCCTTTGCACAATGGCACTATGCAAGCATTCCGCAAATCCTCAGGCACCTCACCGTGAATCATATATACATTAAATAACCTTACCAACCAGTCAACAATAGAGTCACCCCCTTTTTTAATAAATTCCACTGCAATACCATCCAAACCTGCTGCCTTGCAGGCTTTCATCTTCCACAAAGCTTTTACTACCTCTTCTCTGTTTGCCAAATCATTTTCCCTAACCCTCTCACTTTGCACACCACCTCGACCAAAACACCCTATATCTGCCACTCTATCATCAAACACATTCAACAAACCTTCAAAATACTCACTCCATCTCTTTCTCACATGACGACTACTTGTTATCACCTCCCCATTAGTCCCCTTTACTGAAGTTCCCATTTGCACCCTTGTCCTTCGCACTTTATCTACCTCCTTCCAAAATATCTTTTTATTCTCCCTAAAATTTAATGATACTCTCTCACTCCAACTCTCATTTGCCCTCTTTTTCACCTCTTGCACCTTTCTCTTGGCCTCCTGCCTCTTTCTTTTATACATCTCCCATTCATTTGCATTTTTTCTCTGCAAAAATCGTCCAAATGCCTCTCTCTTCTCTTTCACTAATACTCTTACTTCTTCATCCCACCACTCACTACCCTTTCTAATCAACCCTCCTCCCACTCTTCTCATGCCACAAGCATCTTTTGCACTAGCCATCACTGATTCCCTAAATACATCCCATTCCTCCCCCAGTCCCCTTACCACCTATGTTCTCACCTTTTTCCATTCTGTACTCAGTCTCTCCTGGTGCTTCCTCACTCAAGTTTCCTTCCCAAGCTCACTTACTCTCACCATTCTCTTCACCCCAACATTCTATCTTCTTTTCTGAAAACCCCTACAAATCTTCACCTTCGCCTCTACAAGATAATGATCAGACAACCCTCCAGTTGTACCTCTCAGCAAATTAACATCCAAAAGTCTCTCTTTCGCGCGTCTATCAATTAACACGTAATCCAATAACGCTCGCTGGCCATCTCTCCTACTTACATACGTATACTTATGTATATCTCGCATTTTAAACCAGTTATTCCCAACCCCCAGTCCTTTTTCAGCACATAAATCTACAAGCTCTTCACCATTTCCATTTACAACACTGAACACCCCATGTATACCAATTATTCCCTCAACTGCCACATTACTCACCTTTGCATTCAAATCACCCATCACTATAACCCGATCTTGTGCATCAAAACCACCAACACACTCATTCAGCTGCTCCCAAAACACTTGCCTCTCATGATCTTTCTTCTCATGCCCAGGTGCATATGCACTAATAATCACCCATCTCTATCAACTTTCAGTTTTACCCATATCAATCTAGAATTTACTTTCTTACACTCTATCACATACTCCTACAACTCTTGTTTCAGGAGGAGTGCTACTCCTTCCCTTGCTCTTGACCTCTCACTAACCCCTGACTTTACTCCCAAGACATTCCCAAACCACTCTTCCCCTTTACCCTTGAGCTTTGTTTCACTCAGAGCCAAAACATCTAGGTTCCTTTCCTCAAACATACTACCTATCTCTCCTTTTTTCTCATCTTGGTTACATCCACACACATTTAGACTCCCCAATCTGAGCCTTCGAGGAGGATGAGCACTCCCCGCGTGACTCCTTCTTCTGTTTCGCCTTTTAGAAAGTCAAAATACAAGGAGCGGAGAGATTTCTGGCCCCCCGCTCCCGTCCACTTTAGTCGCCTTCTACTACACGTGAGGAATGCTTGGGAAGTATTCTTTCTCCCCTATCCCCAGGGATAAGGGAGAATATATATATATATATATATATATATACATATACATATATATATATATAAATATATATATATATATATATATATATATATATATATATATATATATATATATATATATATATATATATATATATATATTATTATTATTATTATTTTGCTTTGTCGCTGTCTCCCGCGTTAGCGAGGTAGCGCAAGGAAACAGACGAAAGAATGGCCCAACCCACCCACATACACATGTATATACATACACGTCCACACACGCACATATTCATACCTATACATCTCAACGTATACATATATTTACACACACACACACATATATATATATATATATATACACATGAACATAATTCATACTATCTTTAGTTATTCATTCTCATCGCCACCCCGCCATCCATGATATGAAAACCCCCTCCCCCGCATGTGCGCGAGATAGCGCTAGGAAAAGACAACAAAAGCCACATTCGTTCACACTCAGACTCTAGCTGCCATGTATATTGCACCGAAACCACAGCTCTTTGTCCACATCCAGGCCCTACAGAACTTTCCCTAGACGCTTCACATGCCCTGGTTCAATCCATTGACATCACGTCGACCCTGTTATACCACATCGTTCCAATTCACTCTATTCCTTGCACGCCTTTCACCCTCCTGCATGTTCAGGCCCCGATCACTCAAAATCTTTTTCACTCCATCTTTCCACCTCCAATTCAGTCTCCCACTTCTCCTCGTTCCCTCCACCTCTGACACATATTTCCTCTTTGTAAATCTTTCCTCACTCATTTTCTCCATGTGACCAAACCATTTCAAAGCACCCTTTTCTGCTCTCTCAACCACATGCTTTTTACTACTACACATCTCTCTTACCCTATGATTACTTACTCGATCAAACCACCTCACACCACATATTGTCCTTAAACATCTCATTTCCAGCACATCCACCCTCCTCTGCACAACTCTATCTATAGCCCACGCCTCGCAACCATATAACATTGTTGGAACCACTATTCCTTCAAACATACCCATTTTTGCTTTCCGAGATAATGTTCCCGACTTCCACACATTCTTCAAGGCTCCCAGAACTTTCGCCCCCTCCCCCACCCTATGATTCACTTCCGTTTCCATGTTTCCATCATCTTCTAAATCCACTCCCAGATATCTTAAACAATTCATTTCCTACAGTTTTTCTTCATTCAAGCTTACCTCCCACTTGAAATGTCCTTCAACCCCACTGTACCTAATAACTTTGCTCTTATTCACATTTACTCTCAGCCTTTCTCTTTCACACACTTTACCAAACTCAGTCGCCAGCTTGTGCAGTTTCTCACACGAATCGGCTACAAGTCCTGTATCATCAGCGAACAACAACTGACTCACTCCCCAAGCTCTCATCCACAACAGACTGCATACTTGCCCCTCATTCCAAAACTCTTGCATTCACCTCCCTAACAACCCCATCCATAAACAAATTAAACAATCATGGAGACATCACACACCCTTGCCGCAAACCTACATTCACTGAGGACCAATCACTTTCCATATCTTCCTACGCTTACACATGCCTTAAACCCTCGATAAAAACTTTTCACTGCTTCTAACAACCTGCCTCCCGCACCATATATTCCTAATACTTTCCACAGAGCATCTCTATCAGCTTTATCATATGCCTTCTCCAGATCCATAAATGCTACATACAAATCCATTTGCTTTTCTAAGTATTTCTTACATACATTCTCCAAAGCAAGTACCTGATCCACACATCCTCTACCACTTCTCAAACCACACTGCTCTTCCCCAATCTGATGCTCTGTACATGCCTTCACCCTCTCAAATCAATACCCTCGGATATGATTTAACAGGAATACTCAACAAACTTATACCTCTGTAATTTGAGCACTCACCTTCGTCCCCTTTGCCTTTGTAGAATGGCACTATGCAAGCATTCCGCCAATCCTCAGGCACCTCACCATGAATCATAAATACATTAAATAACCTTACCAACCAGTCAACATTACAGTCACTCCCTTTTTTGATAAATTCCACTGCAATACCATCCAAACCTGCTGCCTTTCCGGCTTTTGTCTTCCCCAAAGCTCTTACTACCTCTTCTCTGATTGTCAAATCATTTTCCCTAACCCTCTCACTTTGCACACCATCTCGTCAAAACACCCTATATCTGCCACTCTATCATCAAACACATTCAACAAACCTTCAAAATACTCACTCCATCTCCTTCTCACTTCACCACTACTTGTTATCACCTCCCCACTAGCCCTCTTCACTGAATCCCTTTTGTTCCCTTGTCTTAGGCACTTTATTTACCTCCCTCCAAAACATCTTTTTATTCTCCCTAAAATTTAATGATACTCTCACCCCAAGTCTCGATTCCCTTTTTTTCACCTCTTGCACCTTTCTCTTGACCTCCTGCCTCTTTCTTTTATACATATCTCATTCATTTGCATTATTTCCCTGCAAAAGTCGACCAAATGCCTCTTTCTTCTCTTTCACTAATAATCTTACTTCTTCATCCCACCACTAACTACCCTTTTGTAGTCTGCCCACCTCCCACGCTTCCCATGCCACAAGCATCTTTCGCACAAGCCATCACTGCTTCCCTAAGTACATCCCATTCCTCCCCCACTCCCCTTACGTCCTTTGATCTCACCTTTTTTCATTCTGTACTCAGTCTTTCCTGGTAATTCCTCACACAAGTCTCCTTCCCAAGCTCACTTAGTTTCACCACTCTCTTCACCCCAACATTCTCTCTTCTTTTCTGAAAACCTCTAGAAATCTTCACCTTGCCTCCACAAGATAATGATCAGACATCCCTCCAGTTGCATATATATATATATATATATATATATATATATATATATATATATATATATATATATATATATATATATATATATATATATATATTTTTTTTTTTTTTTTATACTATTTGCCATTTCCCGCGTTAGCAAGGTAGCGTTAAGAACATAGAACTGGGCCTGAGAGGGAATATCCTCACCTGACCCCCTTCTCTGTTCCTTCTTTTGGAAAATTAAAAGAAACAAGAAAGGGGAGGATTTCCAGCCACCCGCTCCCTCCCCTTTTAGTCGCCTTCTACGACACGCAGGGAATACGTGGGAAGTATTCTTAATCCCCTATCCCCAGGGATATATATATATATATATATATATATATATATATATATATATATATATATATATATATATATATATATATATATATATATATATACACATATATATATATACATATATATATATATATATATATATATATATATATATATATATATATATATATATATATATATATATATATATATATATATATATTATATATATATATATCCATTTACAACACTGAACACCCCAGGGGAAGGGATGTGATGTCTCCATGGTTGTTTAATTTGTTTATGGATGGGGTTGTTATGGAGGTAAATGCAAGAGTTTTGGAAAGAGGGGCAAGTATGAAGTCTGTTGGGGATGAGAGAGCTTGGGAAGTGAGTCAGTTGTTGTTCGCTGATGATACAGCGCTGGTGGCTGATTCATGTGAGAAACTGCAGAAGCTGGTGACTGAGTTTGGTAAAGTGTGTGGAAGAAGAAAGTTAAGAGTAAATGTGAATAAGAGCAAGGTTATTAGGTACAGTAGGGTTGAGGGTCAAGTCAATTGGGAGGTGAGTTTGAATGGAGAAAAACTGGAGGAAGTGAAGTGTTTTAGATATCTGGGAGTGGATCTGGCAGCGGATGGAACCATGGAAGCGGAAGTGGATCATAGGGTGGGGGAGGGGGCGAAAATTCTGGGGGCCTTGAAGAATGTGTTGAAGTCGAGAACATTATCTCGGAAAGCAAAAATGGGTATGTTTGAAGGAATAGTGGTTCCATCAATGTTGTATGGTTGCGAGGCGTGGGCTATGGATAGAGTTGTGCGCAGGAGGATGGATGTGCTGGAAATGAGATGTTTGAGGACAATGTGTGGTGTGAGGTGGTTTGATCGAGTAAGTAACGTAAGGGTAAGAGAGATGTGTGGAAATAAAAAGAGCGTGGTTGAGAGAGCAGAAGAGGGTATTTTGAAATGGTTCGGGCACATGGAGAGAATGAGTGAGGAAAGATTGACCAAGAGAATATATGTGTCGGAGGTGGAGGGAACGAGGAGAAGAGGGAGACCAAATTGGAGGTGGAAAGATGGAGTGAAAGGGATTTTGTGTGATCGGGGCCTGAGCATGCAGGAGGGTGAAAGGAGGGCAAGGAATAGAGTGAATTGGAGCGATGTGGTATACCGGGGTTGACGTGCTGTCAGTGGATTGAATCAAGGCATGTGAAGCATCTGGGGTAAACCATGGAAAGCTGTGTAGGTATGTATATTTGCGTGTGTGGACGTATGTATATACATGTGTATGGGGGTGGGTTGGGCCATTTCTTTCGTCTGTTTCCTTGCGCTACCTCGCAAACGCGGGAGACAGCGACAAAGCAAAATATATATATATATATATATATATATATTTATATATATATATATATATATATATATATATATATATATATATATATATATATATATTATCCCTGGGGATAGGGGAGAAAGAATACTTACCACGTATTCCCTGCGTGTTGTAGAAGGCAACTAAAAGGGGAGGGAGCGGGGGGCTGGAAATCCTCTCCTCTCATTTTTTTTTTCCAAAAGAAGGAACAGAGAAGGGGCCAGGTGAGGATATTCCCTCAAAGGCCCAGTTCTCTGTTCTTAACGCTACCTCGCTAACGCGGGAAATGGCGAAAAGTTTGAAAAAAAAAAAAAAAAAAAAAAAAAAAAAATATATATATATATATACATATATATATATATATATATATATATATATATATATATATATATATATATATATATATATATATATATATATATATTTATATATATATATGCATATATATATATATATATATATATATATATATATATATATATTATATATATATATATATATTATATCTTTTTTTTTTCTTTTTTTTTTTTTATACTTTGTCGCTGTCTCCCGCGTTTGCGAGGTAGCGCAAGGAAACAGACGAAAGAAATGGCCCAACCCCCCCCATACACATGTATATACATACGTTCACACACGCAAATATACATACCTACACAGCTTTCCATGGTTTACCCCAGACGCTTCACATGCCTTGATTCAATCCAATGACAGCACGTCAGCCCTGGTATACCACATCGCTCCAATTCACTCTATTTCTTGCCCTCCTTTCACCCTCCTGCATGTTCAGGCCCCGATCACACAAAATCTTTTTCACTCCATCTTTCCACCTCCAATTTGGTCTCCCTCTTCTCCTTGTTCCCTCCACCTCCGACACATATATCCTCTTGGTCAATCTTTCCTCACTCATCCTCTCCATGTGCCCAAACCACTTTAAAACACCCTCTTCTGCTCTCTCAACCACGCTCTTTTTATTTCCACACATCTCTCCTACCCTTACGTTACTCACTCGATCAAACCACCTCACACCACACATTGTCCTCAAACATCTCATTTCCAGCACATCCATCCTCCTGCGCACAACTCTATCCATAGCCCACGCCTCGCAACCATACAACATTGTTGGAACCACTATTCCTTCAAACATACCCATTTTTGCTTTCCGAGATAATGTTCTCGACTTCCACACATTCTTCAAGGCCCGCAGAATTTTCGCCCCCTCCCCCACCCTATGATCCACTTCCGCTTCCATGGTTCCATCCGCTGCCAGATCCACTCCCAGATACCTAAAACACTTCACTTCCTCCAGTTTTTCTCCATTCAAACTTACCTCCCAATATATATATATATATATATATATATATATAGATATTTATATATATATATATATATATATATATATATATATATATATATATATATATATATATATATATATATATATATATATATATATATATATATATACATATATATATATACATATATATATATACATATATATATATATATATATATATATATATATATATATATATATATATATATATATATATATATATATATATATATATATATATATATATATATATATATATATATATATATATGTATATATATATATGTATATATATATATATATATATATATATATATATATATATATATATATATATATATATATATATATATATATATATATATATATATATATATATATATATATATATATATATATATATTCACCCATATATCCACATATACATACATGTACATTTGAACGTATACATACATATACATACATATTCATTTGAACGTATACACATATACGTATACATAGACCATTACATATATGCACATGTACATATTCATACTTGCTGTCTTCATCTATTTTCGTCAGCACCCGTTCCCCACAGGAAATAGCTTCCTTTCCCCTCCCTCAGCCTTCAGTAATGTAGCGCCAAGGATATGAGGCATGTATACGAATAGGATAAGAGGAAAGTGATTGGTTCCCAGTGAATGTCGGTTTCCGGGAGATGTTCGTGATGTGTCCATGGCTGTTAATTTGTTTACGGATTGGGTGGTTAGGGAGTTGAATATAAGAGTTTTGGAGAGATAAGCAAGTATGCAGTGTGTTGTGGATGAGAGGACTTGGGAAGTGAGTCAATTGTTATTCACTGATTATGCAGCGCTCGTGTCTTACTGCACAGGTTGGTGACTGAGTTTGGTAAAGGGTGTGAAAGGAGAAGGTTGAGAGTAAATATGAATAAGAGCAATGTTATTAGATTCAATAGTTATGAATGACTAATTAACTAGGAGGTAAGTTTGAATAGAGAAAACCTGGAGGAAGTGAACTGTTTTAGACATCTAGGAGCAGACTTAGCAGCGGAAGGAACCATGAGAGTAAAAGTGTCACAGGGTGGGGGGAGGGAGCGAAGGTTCTGGGAGCGTTGTAGAATGTATGGAAGGGGAGAACGTTATCTCGGAGAGAAAATATGTGTATTTTTGAAGGAGTTGTGGTTCCGACAATGCTAGTTGGTTGCGAGGCATGAGCTATAGACAGGGTTGTGCGGAGGAGGTTGGATGTGTTGGAAATGAAAT
>NC_092227.1:38001363-38046413 GCF_036320965.1 Panulirus ornatus | reverse complement strand
AAGTCTACTTCCCAAGCTCACTTACTCTCACCACCCTCTTCACCCCAACATTCACTCTTCTTTTCTGAAAACCCATACAAATCTTCACCTTAGCCTCCACAAGATAATGATCACACATCCCTCTAGTTGCACCTCTCAGCACATTAACATCCAAAAGTCTCTCTTTCGCGCGCCTGTCAATTAACACGTAATCATATAACGCTCTCTGGCCATCTCTCCTACTTACATACGTATACTTATGTATATCTCGCTTTTTAAACTAGGTATTCCTAATCACCAGTCCTTTTTCAGCACATAAATCTACAAGCTCTTCACCATTTCCATTTACAACACTGAACACCCCATGTATACCAATTATTCCTTCAACTGCCACATTACTCACCTTTGCATTCAAATCACCCATCACTATAACCCGGTCTCGTGTATCAAAACCACTAACACACTCATTCAGCTGCTCCCAAACACTTGCCTCTCATGATCTTTCTTCTCATGCCCAGGTGCATATGCACCAATAATCACCCATCTCTCTCCATCAACTTTCAGTTTTCCCCATATTAATCGAAAATTTACTTTCTTACATTCTATCACATACCCCCACAACTCCTGTTTCAGGAGTACTGCTACTCCTTCCCTTGCTCTTGTCCTCTCATTAACCCCTGACTTTACTCCCAAGACATTCCCAAACCAATCTTCCCCTTTACCCTTGAGCTTCGTTTTACTCAGAGCCAAACATCCAGGTTCCTTTCCTCAAACATACTACTTATCTCTCCTTTTTTCACATCTTGGTTACATCCACACACATTTAGACACCCCAGTCTGAGCCTTCGAGGAGGATGAGCACTCCCCGCGTGACTCCTTCTTCTGTTTCTCATTTTAGAAAGTTTAAAAAATATATAAGGAGGGGAGGATTTCTGACCCCCCCTCCCGTCCACTCTAGTCGCCTATATATATATATATATATATATATATATATATATATATATATATATATATATATATATATATATATATATATATATACAGATATGTTTATATTTTGCTTTGTCGCTGTCTCCCGCGTTAGCGAGGTAGCGCAAAGAAACAGACGAAAGAAATGGCCCAACCCGCCCACATACACATGTATATACATACACGTCCACACACGCAAATATACATACCTATACATCTCAATGTACACATATATATACACACACAGACATATACATATATACACATGTACATAATTCATACTGTCTGGCTTTATTTGTTCCCATCGCCACCCCGCCACTCATGGAATAACAACCCCCTCTCCCTTCATGTGTGCGAGGTAGCGCTAGGAAAAGACAACAAAGGCCCCATTCGTTCACACTCAGTCTCTAGCTGTCATGTAATAATGCAATGAATCCACAGCTCCCTTTCCACATCCAGGCCCCACACAACTTTCCATGGTTTACCCCAGACGCTTCACATGCCCTGGTTCAATTCATTGACAGCACGTCGACCCCGGTATACCACATCGTTCCAATTCACTCTATTCCTTGCACACCTTTCACCCTCCAGCATGTTCAGGCCCCGATCACTCAAAATCTTTTTCACTCCATCTTTCCACCTAAAATTTGGTCTCCCACTTCTCCTCGTTCCCTCCACCTCTGACACATATATCCTCTTTGTCAATCTTTCCTCACTCATTCTCTCCATGTGACCAAACCATTTCAAAACACCCTCTCCTGCGCTCTCAACCACACTCTTTTTATTTCCACACATCTCTCTAACCCTTACATTACTTACTCGATCAAAACACCTCCCACCACATATTGTCCCCAAACATCTCATTTCCAGCACACCCACCCTACTGCGCACAGCTCTATCCATAGCCCACGCCTCGCAACAATACAACATTGTTGGAACCACTATTTCTTCAGATATACCCATTTTTGCTTTCCGAGATAATGATCTCGACTTCCACACATTCTTCAATGCTCCCTGGATTTTCGCCCCCTCCCCCACCCTATGATTCACTTCCGCTTCCATGGTTACATCCGCTGCCAGATCCACTCCCAGATATCTAAAACACTTCACTTCCTCCAGTATTTCTCCATTCAAACTTACCTCCCAATTGACTTGACCCTCAACCCTACTGTACCTAATAACCTTGCTCTTTTTCACATTTACTCTTAATTTTCTTCTTTCACACACTTTCCCAAACTCAGTCACCAGCTTCTGCAGTTTCTTACATGAATCAGCTACCAGCGCTGTATCATCAGCGAACAACTGACTCACTTCCCAAGCTCTCTCATCCACAACAGACTGCATACTTGAACCTCTTTCCAAAACTGTAGCATTCACCTCCCTAACAACCCCATCCATAAACAAATTAAACAACCAAGGAGACATCACCCACCCCTGCCGCAAACCTACATTCACTGAGAACCAATCACTTTCCTCTCTTCCTACACGTACACAGGCCTTACATCCTCGATAAAAACTTTTCACTGCTTCTAACAACTTGCCTCCCACACCATATATTCTTAAAACCTTCCACAGAGCATCTCTATCAAGTCTATCATATGCCTTCTCCAGATCCATAAATACTACAAACAAATCCATTTGTTTTTCTAAGTATTTCTCACATACATTCTTTAAAGCAAACTCCTGATCCACAAATCCTCTACCACTTCTGAAAGCACACTGCTCTTCCCCAATCTGATGCTCTGTACATGCCTTCACCCTCTCAATCAATACCCTCCCATATAATTTACCAGGAATACTAAACAAACTTATACCTCAGTAATTTGAGAACTCACTCTTTTCCCCTTTACATTTGTACAATGGCAGTATGCAAGCATTCCGCCAATCCTCAGGCACCTCACCATGAATCATACATACATTAAATAACCTTACCAACCAGTCAACAATACAGTCACCCCCTTTTTTTAATAAATTCCACTGCAATAAATGTAAAATTGTAGATAAATGGAAATAGTAAATGGAAAGTGTGAAGAGCATGTAGATTTATGTGCTGAAAAAGGACTGGTGATTGGGAATACCTGGTTTAAAAAGCGAGATATACATAAGTATAAGTATGTAAGTAGGAGAGATGGCCAGAGAGCGTTATTGGATTACGTGTTAATTGACAGGCGCGCGAAAGAGAGACTTTTGGATGTTAATGTGCTGAGAGGTGCAACTGGAGGGATGTCTCATCATTATCTTGTGGATGCTAAGGTGAAGATTTGTATGGGTTTTCAGAAAAGAAGAGTGAATGTTGGGGTGAAGAGGGTGGTGAGAGTAAGTGAGCTTGGGAAGGAGACTTGTGTGAGGAAGTACCAGGAGAGACTGACTACAGAATGGAAAAAGGTGAGAACAATGGAAGTAAGGGGAGTGGGGGAGGAATGGGATGTATTTAGGGAATCAGTGATGAAGTGCGCAAAAGATGCTTGTGGCATGAGAAGCGTGGAAGGTGGGTTGAGTAGAAAGGGTAGTGAGTGGTGAGATGAAGAAGTAAGGTTATTAGTGAAAGAGAAGAGAGAGGCATTTGGACGATTTTTGCAGGGAAAAAATGAAACTGAATGGGAGATGTATAAAAGAAAGAGACAGGAGGTCAAGAGAAAGGTGCAAGAGGTGAAAAAGAGGGCAAATGAGAGTTGGGGTGAGAGAGTATCATTAAATTTTAGGGAGAATAAAAAGATGTTCTGGAAGGAGGTAAATAAATTGCATAAGACAAGGGAGCAAATGGGAACTTCATTGAAGGGCGCAAATGGGGAGGTGATAACAAGTAGTGGTGATGTGAGAAGGAGATGGAGTGAGTATTTTGAAGGTTTGTTGAATGTGTTTGATGATAAAGTGGCAGATATAGGGTGTTTTGGTCGAGGTGGTGTGCAAACTGAGAGGGTTAGGGAAAATGATTTGGTAAACAGAGAAGAGGTAGTAAATGCTTTGCGGAAGATAAAAGCCGGCAAGGCAGCAGTTTTGGATGGTATTGCTGTGGAATTTATTAAAAAAGGGGTGACTGTATTATTTACTGGTTGGTAAGGTTATTTAACGTATGTATGACTCATGGTGAGGTGCCTGAGGATTGGCGGAATGCGTGCATAGTGCCATTGTACAAAGGCAAAGGGGATAAGAGTGAGTGCTCAAATTACAGAGGTATAAGTTTGTTGAGTATTCCTGGTAAATTATATGGGAGTGTATTGATTGAGAGGGTGAAGGCATGTACAAAGCATCAGATTGGAGAAGAGCAGTGTGGTTTCAGAAGTGGTAGAGGATGTGTGGATCAGGTGTTTGCTTTGAAGAATGTATGTGAGAAATACTTAGAAAAGCAAATGGATTTGTATGTAGCATTTATGGATCTGGGGAAGGCATATGATAGAGTTGATAGAGATGCTCTATGGAAGGTATTAAGAATATATTGTGTTGGAGGCAAGCTGTTAGAAGCAGTGAAAAGTTTTTATCGAGGATGCAAGGCATGTGTACGTGTAGGAAGAGATGAAAGTGATTGGTTCTCAGTGAATGTAAGTTTACGGCAGGGGTGTGTGATGTCTCCATGGTTGTTTAATTTGTTTATGGATGGGGTTGTTAGGGAGGTGAATGCCAGAGTTTTGGAAAGAAGTCTGTTGGGGATGAGAGAGCTTGGGAAGTGAGCCAGTTGTTGTTCGCTGATGATACACCGCTGGTGGCTGATTCATGTGAGAAACTGCAGAAGCTGGTGACTGAGTTTGGTAAAGTGTATGAAAGAAGAAAGTTAAGAGTAAATATGAATAAGAGCAAGGTAATTAGGTACAGTAGGGTTGAGGGTCAAGTCAATTGGGAGGTAAGTTTGAATGGAGAAAAACTGGAGGAAGTAAAGTGTTTTAGATATCTGGGAGTGGATCTGGCAGCGGATGGAACCATGGAAGCGGAAGTGGATTATAGGGTGGGGGAGGGGGCGAAAATCCTGGGAGCCTTGAATAATATGTGGAAGTCGAGAACATTATCTCGGAAAGCAAAAATGGGTATGTTTGAAGGAATAGTGGTTCCAACAATGTTGTATGGTTGCGAGGCGTGGGCTATGGATAGAGTTGTGCGCAGGCGGATGGATGTGCTGGAAATGAGATGTTTGAGGACAATGTGTGGTGTGAGGTGGTTTGATCGAGTAAGTAACGTAAGGGTAAGAGAGATGTGTGGAAATAAAAAGAGCGTGGTTGAGAGAGCAGAAGAGGGTGATTTGAATTGATTTGGGCACATGGAGAGAATGAGTGAGGAAAGATTGACCAAGAGGATATATGTGTCGGAGGTGGAGGGAACGAGAAGTGGGAGACCAAATTGGAGGTGGAAAGATGGAGTGAAAAAGAGTTTGTGTGATCGGGGCCTGAACATGCAGGTGGGTGAAAGGCGGGCAAGGAATAGAGTGAATTGGATCGATGTGGTATACAGGGGTTGACGTGCTGTCAGTGGATTGAATCAGGGCATGTGAAGCGTCTGGGGTAAACCATGGAACGATGTGTGGGTATGGATATTTGCGTGTGTGGACGTGTGTATATACATGTGTATGGGGGTGGTTTGGGCCATTTCTTTCGTCTGTTTCCTTGCGCTACCTCGCAAACGTGGGAGACAGCGACAAAGCAAAATATATATATATATATATATATATATATATATATATATATATATATATATATATATATATATATATATATATATATATATATATATATATATATATATATATACACACATACACACACATACACATATATATATATATACACATTCATATACACCAATTCATGTGTACCATAAAAATATTCTTAAATTACTGAAAATAAGGAAAAATACTTTCATTAAATCAAATCATTTGATGTAAATGCCTTACTTCACCAAATGTTAAGCATCAAAAAAGTAAGACAACCAGGGAGACTGATTCTCTTGAAATTACTGAACTTCATCTTGCTTTATCTTCAGCACATCTTCCCAGTAATATGCTAATGTACAAGAAACATTATACATAGTTAGAATCTAAATCTTATTGAATATATAATTTTCGCTTAATATGAGCATGATTTATTTAGTGAATACACGTACCTGTGGTCATTTATGAACACCACTGAAAAGGCACATTGTAAGAGAGCGTCAAGCTGCAAAATCATAATGGCTAATCTGCCATTTAGAATTTGAACAAATATTAGTCTTGACATTCGTGAACATTGATACAACACAGTTAACTTGTTGGCAGCCTAGCCAACGCTGCTCTATTCTACTTGTTAAAAGTGATATGCTGCAGAGCCCAAGTTAGTACTAATATTCAGACCCTAGGGCTCGGCTTTACAGCTTTTAATCATTACAATTCATTAATCATAAAATACGGACAACTGACAACTTGGTGGAGTATGGCTACACAGATGCTAACCCACCCCTCGCCATCTCTCAACTTGATTTCATCATTGACTACCCTCGTCACGCCATTGTATTTATTCCCAATTTCATACTTTCATATATATATATATATATATATATATATATATATATATATATATATATATATATATATATATATATATATATATATATATATATATATATATATATATATATATATATATATATATATATATATATATATATATATATATATATATATATATATAAACTGAAAGTTGATGGAGAGAGGTGGGTAATTATTGGTGCATATGCACCTGGGCATGAGAAGAAAGATCATGAGAGGCAAGTATTTTGGGAGCAGCTGAATGAGTGTGTTAGTGGTTTTGATGCACGAGACCGTGTTATAGTGATGGGTGATTTGCATGTAAAGGTGAGTAATGTGGCAGTTGAGGGAATAATTGGTATACATGGGGTGTCCAGTGTTGTAAATGGAAATGGTGAAGAGCTTGTAGATTTATGTGCTGAAAAAGGATTGATGATTGGGAATACCTGGTTTAGAATGCGAGATATACATAAGTATACTTATGTAAGTAGGAGAGATGGCCAGAGAGCGTTATTGGATTACGTGTTAATTGACAGGAGTGCGAAAGAGAGACTTTTGGATGTTAATGTGCTGAGAGGTGCAACTGGAGGGATGTCTGATCATTATCTTGTGGAGGCTAAGGTGAAGATTTGTATGGGTTTTCAGAAAAGAAGAGTGAATGTTGGGGTGAAGAGGGTGGTGAGAGTAAGTGAGCTTGGGAAGGAGACCTGTGTGAGGAAGTACCAGGAGAGACTGAGTACAGAATGGAAAAAGGTGAGAACAATGGAAGTAAGGGGAGTGGGGGAGGAATGGGATGTATTTAGGAAATCAGTGATGGATTGCGCAAAAGATGCTTGTGGCATGAGAAGAGTGGGAGGTGGGTTGATTAGAAAGGGTAGTGAGTGGTGGGATGAAGAAGTAAGAGTATTAGTGAAAGAGAAGAGAGAGGCATTTGGACGATTTTTGCAGGGAAAAAATGCAATTGAGTGGGAGATGTATAAAAAAAAGAGACAGGAGGTCAAGAGAAAGGTGCAAGAGGTGAAAAAAAGGGCAAATGAGAGTTGGGGTGAGAGAGTATCATTAAATTTTAGGGAGAATAAAAAGATGTTGTGGAAGGAGGTAAATAAAGTGCGTAAGACAAGGGAGCAAATGGGAACTTCAGTGAAGGGCGTAAATGGGGAGGTGATAACAAGTAGTGGTGATGTGAGAAGGAGATGGAGTGAGTATTTTGAAGGTTTGTTGAATGTGTTTGATGATAGAGTGGCAGATATAGGGTGTTTTGGTCGAGGTGGTGTACAAAGTGAGAGGGTTAGGGAAAATGATTTGGTAAACAGAGAAGAGGTAGTGAAAGCTTTGCGGAAGATGAAAGCCGGCAAGGCAGCAGGTTTGGATGGTATTGCAGTGGAATTTATTAAAAAAGGGGGTGACTGTATTGTTGACTGGTTGGTAAGGTTATTTAATGTATGTATGACTCATGGTGAGGTGCCTGAGGATTGGCGGAATGCGTGCATAGTGCCATTATACAAAGGCAAAGGGGATAAGAGTGAGTGCTCAAATTACAGAGGTATAAGTTTGTTGAGTATTCCTGGTAAATTATATGGGAGGGTATTGATTGAGAGGGTGAAGGCATGTACAGAGCATCAGATTGGGGAAGAGCAGTGTGGTTTCAGAAGTGGTAGAGGATGTGTGGATCAGGTGTTTGCTTTGAAGAATGTATGTGAGAAATACTTAGAAAAGCAAATGGATTTGTATGTAGCATTTATGGATCTAGAGAGGGCATATGATAGAGTTGATAGAGATGCTCTGTGGAAGGTATTAAGAATATATTGTGTGGGAGGCAAGTTGTTAGAAGCAGTGAAAAGTTTTTATCGAGGATGTAAGGCATGTGTAAGTGTAGGAAGAGAGGAAAGTGATTGGTTCTCAGTGAATGTAGGTTTGCGGCAGGGGTGTGTGATGTCTCCATGGTTGTTTAATTTGTTTATGGATGGGGTTGTTAGGTAGGTGAATGCAAGAGTTTTTGAAAGAGGGGCAAGTATGAAGTCTGTTGTGGATGAGAGAGCTTGGGAAGTGAGTCAGTTGTTGTTCGCTGATGATACAGCGCTGGTGGCTGATTCATGTGAGAAACTGCAGAAGCTGGTGACTGAGTTTGGTAAAGTGTGTGAAAGAAGAAAGTTAAGAGTAAATGTGAATAAGAGCGAGGTTATTAGGTACAGTAGGGATGAGGGTCAAGTCAATTGGGAGGTAAGTTTGAATGGAGAAAAACTTTAGGAAGTAAAGTGTTTTAGATATCTGAGAGTGGATCTGGTAGCGGATGGAACCATGGAAGCAGAAGTGAATCATAGGGTGGGGGAGGGGGCGAAAATCCTGGGAGCCTTGAAGAATGTGTGGAAGTCGAGAACATTATCTCGGAAAGCAAAAATGGGTATGTTTGAAGGAATAGTGGTTCCAACAATGTTGTATGGTTGCGAGCCGTGGTCTATGGGTAGAGTTGTGCGCAGGAGGGTGGATGTGCTGGAAATGAGATGTTTGAGAACAATGTGTGGTGTGAGATGGTTCGATCGAGTAAGTAATGTAAGGGTAAGAGAGATGTGAGGAAATAAAAATAGTGTGGTTGAGAGAGCAGAAGAGGGTGTTTTGAAATGGTTTGGGCACATGGAGAGAATGCGTAAGGAAAGATTGACCAAGAGGATATATGTGTCGGAGGTGGAGGGAACGAGGAGAAGTGGGAGACCAAATTGGAGGCGGAAAGATGGAGTGAAAAAGATTTTGAGTGATCTTGGCCTGAACATGCAGGAGGGTGAAAGGAATAGATTGAATTGGATCGATGTGGTATTCCGGGGTTGACCTGCTGTCAGTGGATTGAATCAAGGCATATGAAGTGTCTGGGGTAAACCATGGAAAGTTGTGTGGGGCCTGGATGTGGAAAGGGAGCTGTGGTTTCGGTGCATTATTTCGTGGCAGCTAGAGACTGAGTGTGAACGAATGGGGCCTTTGTTGTCTTTTCCTAGTGCTACCTCGCACACATGAGGGGCAGGGGGAAGGTATTCCATGTGTGGCGAGGTGGCGATGGGAGTGAATGGGGGTCGACAGTGTGAATTGTGTGCATGGGTATATATGTATGTGTCTGTGTATGAAAGATATGGCCCAACCCCCCCAATACACATGTATATACATACGTCCACACACGCAAATATACATACCTACACAGCTTTCCATAGCTTACCCCAGACGCTTCACATGCCTTGATTCAATCCACTGACAGCATGTCAACCCCGGTATACTACATCGCTCCAATTCACTCTATTCCTTGCCCTCCTTTCACCCTCCTGCATGTTCAGGCCCCGATCACACAAAATCTTTTTCACTCCATCTTTCCACCTCCAATTTGGTCTCCCTCTTCTCCTTGTTGCCTCCACCTCCGACACATATATCCTCTTGGTCAATCTTTCCTCACTCATCCTCTCCATGTGCCCAAACCACTTCAAAACACCCTCTTCTGCTCTCTCAATCACGCTCTTTTTATTTCCACACATCTCTCTTACCCTTACGTAGCTCACTCGATCAAACCACCTCACACCACACATTGTCCTCAAACATCTCATTTCCAGCACATCCATCCTCCTGCGCACAACTCTATCCATAGCCCACGCCTCGCAACCATACAACATTGTTGAAACCACTATTCCTTCAAACATACCCATTTTTGCTTTCCGAGATAATGTTCTCGACTTCCACACATTCTTCAAGGCCCCCAGAATTTTCGCCCCCTCCCCCACCCTATGATCCACTTCCGCTTCCATGGTTCCATCCGCTGCCAGATCCACTCCCAGATATCTAAAACACTTCACTTCCTCCAGTTTTTCTCCATTCAAACTCACCTCCCAATTGACTTGACCCTCAACCCTACTGTACCTAATAACCTTGCTCTTATTCACATTTACTCTTAACTTTCTTCTTCCACACACTTTACCAAACTCAGTCACCAGCTTCTGCAGTTTCTCACATGAATCAGCCACCAGCGCTGTATCATCAGCGAACAACAACTGACTCACTTCCCAAGCTCTCTCATCCCCAACAGACTTCATACTTGCCCCTCTTTCCAAAACTCTTGCATTTACCTCCCTAACAACCCCATCCATAAACAAATTAAACAACCATGGAGACATCACACACCCCTGCCGCAAACCTACATTCACTGAGAACCAATCACTTTCCTCTCTTCCTACACGTACACATGCCTTACATCCTCGATAAAAAGTTTTCACTGCTTCTAACAACTTTCCTCCCACACCATATATTCTTAATACCTTCCACAGAGCATCTCTATCAACTCTATCATATGCCTTCTCCAGATCCATAAATGCTACATACAAATCCATTTACATTTCTAAGTATTTCTCACATACATTCTTCAAAGCAAACACCTGATCCACACATCCTCTACCACTTCTGAAACCACACTGCTCTTCCCCAATCTGATGCTCTGTACATGCCTTCACCCTCTCAATCAATACCCTCCCATATAATTTACCAGGAATACTCAACAAACTTATACCTCTGTAATTTGAGCACTCACTCTTATCCCCTTTGCCTTTGTACAATGGCACTATGCACGCATTCCGCCAATCCTCAGGCACCTCACCATGAGTCATACATACATTAAATAACCTTACCAACCAGTCAACAATACAGTCACCCCCTTTTTTAATAAATTCCACTGCAATACCATCCAAACCTGCTGCCTTGCCGGCTTTCATCTTCCGCAAAGCTTTCACTACCTCTTCTCTGTTTACCAAATCATTTTCCCTAACCCTCTCACTTTGCACACCACCTCGACCAAAACACCCTATATCTGCCACTCTATCATCAAACACATTCAACAAACCTTCAAAATACTTACTCCATCTCCTTCTCACATCACCACTACTTGTTATCACCTCCCCATTTGCGCCCTTCACTGAAGTTCCCATTTGCTCCCTTGTCTTACGCACTTTATTTACCTCCTTCCAGAACATCTTTTTATTCTCCCTAAAATTTAATGATACTCTCTCACCCCAACTCTCATTTGCCCTTTTTTTCACCTCTTGCACCTTTCTCTTGACCTCCTGTCTCTTTCTTTTATACATATATATATATATATATATATATATATATATATATATATATATATATATATATATATATATATATATATATATATATGCTTGTGTGAGTGATAGAGTGTTAGAAAGTCAACTCTGGATTGATATGGGTAAAACTGAAAATTGATTGAGAGAGGTGGGTGATTATTGGTGCATATGCACCAGGGCATGAGAAGAACGATCATGAGAGGCAAGTATTTTGGGAGCATCTGAATGAGTTTGTTAATGGTTTTAATGCACGAGACCGGATTATAGTGATGGGTGATTTGAATGCAAAGAAGAATAATGTGGCAATTGAGTTAATAATTGGTATACATGGGGTGCTCAGTGTTGTAAATAGAAATGGTGAAGAGCTTGTAGATTTATGTGCTGAAAAAGGACTGGTGATTGAGAATACCTGGTTTAAAAAGAAACATATACATAAGTATACGTATGTAAGTAGGAAAGGTGGCCAGAGAGCGTTATTGGATTATTTGTTAATTGATAGGCGCGGGTAAGAGAGACTTTTGGATGTTAATGTGCTTAGAAGTGCAACTGGAGGGATATGAGATCATTATCTTGTTGAAGCAAAGGTGAAGATTTGTAGAGGTTTTCAGAAAAATGGTTTAGTCACATGGAGAGAATGAGTGAGGAAAGATTGACAAAGAGGATAAATGTGTCAGAGGTGGAGGGAACGAGAAGTGGGACACCAAATTGTAGGTGGAAAGATGGAGTGAAAAAGATTTTGAGTGTTCGGGGCCTGACCATGCAGGAGGGTGAAAGGTGTGCAAGGAATAGAATGAATTTGAACGATGTGGTATACCGGGGTCGACGTGCTGTCAATGGATTGAACCAGGGTATGTTAAGCGTCTGGAGTAAACCATGAAAAGTTTTGTGGGGCCTGGATATGGAAATGGAGCTGTGGTTTCGGTGCATTATTACATGACAAGAAGAGACTGAGTGTGAACGATTGGGGCCTTTGTTGTCTTTTCCTAGCGATACTTCGCACACATGAGGGGGGAGGGGGTTGTTATTTCATATGTGGCGAGGATACGATGGGAATGAATAAAGGCAGACAGTATGAATTATGTACATGTGTATACATATGTATATGTCTGTTTGTGTATATATATGTATACGTTGAGATATATAGGTCCACACATGCACATATACATACCTATACATCTCAACGTATACATATATATATTTTTTTTTTTTTTTTTTCAAACTATTCGCCATTTCCCGCGTTAGCGAGGTAGCGTTAAGAACAGAGAACTGGGCCATTGAGGGAATATCCTCACCTGGCCCCCTTCTCTGTTCCTTCTTTTGGAAAATTAAAAAAAAAATTGAGAGGGGAGGATTTCCAGCCCCCCGCTCCCTTCCCTTTTAGTCGCCTTCTACGACACGCAGGGAATACGTGGGAAGTATTCTTTCTCCCCTATCCCCAGGGATAGACATATATATATATATATATATATATATATATATATATATATATATATATATATATATATATATATATATATATATATATATATATATATATATATATATATATATATATATATATATATATATATATATATAAACACAGACATATGCATATATACACATGTACATAATTCATACAGTCTACCTCTATTCATTCCCATCGCCATCCCGCCACACATGAAATAGCAACCCCATTCTCACGCAAGTGTGCGAGGTAGCGCTAGGAAAAGACAACAAAGGCCACATTCGTTCACACTCAGTCTCTAGCTGCTATGTATAATGCAGTGAAACCACAGCTCCTTTTCCACATCCAGTCCCCACAGAACCTTTCATGGTTTACCCCAGACGCTTCACACGCCCTAGGTTCAATCCATTGACAGCACGTTGATCCTGGTATACCACATCCTTCCAATTCACGCTATTCCTTGGACGCCTTTCACCCTCCTGCATGTTCAGGCCCGATCAATCAAAATCTTTTTCACTCCATCTTTCCACCCCCAATTTGGTCTCCCACTTCTTCTCGTTCCCTCCACCTCTGACACGTATATCCTGTTGGTTAATCTTTCCTCACTCATTCTCTCCATTTGACCAAATCATTTCAAAATACCCTCTTCTGCTCTCTCAACCACACTCTTTTTATTACCACACATCTCTCTTATCCTATTATTACTTACTCGATCAAACCACCTCACACCACATATTTTCCTTAAACATCTCATTTCCAGCACATCCACCCTCCTCCGCACAACTCTATCTATAGTCCACTCCTCGCAACCATATAACATTGTTGGAACAACAATTCCTTCAAACATACCAATTTTTGCTTTCTGAAACAACGTTATCCACTTCCACACATTCTTCAACGCTCTCAGAACTTTCGCCCCCTTCCCCACCCAATGATTCACTTCTGCTTCCATGGTTCCATCCGCTGCCAAATCTACTCCCGGATATCTAAAACACTTCATTTCCTCTACTTTTTCTCCATTAAAACTTTCTTCCCAGTTGACTTGTCCCTCAACCCTACTGTACCTAATAACCTTGCTTTTATCCACATTTACTCTCAGCTTTCTTCTCTCACACACTTTACCAAACTTAGTCATCAGTTTCTGCAGTTTCTCACACGAATCAGCCACCAGCACTGTATCGTCAGCGAAGAACAACTGACTCACTTCCCAAGCTCTCTCATCCACAACAGACTGCATACTTGCCCCTCTTTCCAAAACTCTTGCATTCACCTTCCTAACAACCCCATCCATAAACAAATTAAACAACCATGGAGACATCACGCACCCCTTTTGCAAACCAGCATTCACTGAGAACCAATCACTTTCCTCTCTTCCTACACGTACACATGCCTTACATGTTCGATAAAAACTTTTCACTTCTTCTAACAACTTGGCACCCACACCATATATTCTTAATTCCTTCCACAGAGCATCTTTATCAACTCTATCATATGCCTTCTCCAGATCCATAAATGCTACATAGAAATCCATTTGCTTTTTCTAAGTATTTCTTACATACATTCTTCAAAGCAAACACCTGATCCACACATCCTCTACCACTTCTGAAACCACATTGCTCCTCCCAATCTGATGCTCTTTACATACTTTCACCCTTCCAATGAATACCCTCACATATAATTTTCCAGGAATACTCAAGAACTTTCTACCTCCGTAATTTGAGCACTCACTTTTAACCCCTTTGCGTTGGTACAATGGCACTATGCAAGGATTCCGCCAATCCTCAGGCACCTCACCATGAGTCATACATACATTAGACATCCTTACCACCCAGTCAATAATACATTCGACGCCCTTGTTTAATAAATTCCACTGCAATACCATTCAAATCCGCTGCCTTGCTGGCTTTCATCTTACACAAAGCTTTTCCTACCTCTTCTCTGTTTACCAAATCATTTTCCCTAACCCTATCACTTTGCACACCACCTCGACCAAAACACCCTATATCTGCCACTCTATCATCAAACACATTCAGCAAACCTTCAAAATTCTCACTCTGTCTCCTTCTCACATCACAACTACTTGTTATCACCTCCCCATTAGCCCCCTTCACTGAAGTTCCCATTTTTTCCCCTGTCTTACGCACTTTTTTTTATCACCTTCCAAAACATCTTTTTGTGCTCCCTAAAATTTAAAGATACTCTCTCACCCCAACTCTCATTTGCCCTCTTTTTCACCTCTTGCACCTTTCTCTTGACCTCCTGCCCCTTTCTTTTATACATCTCCCAGTCTTTTGTATTCATTTCCCTGCAAAGATCGTAAATTATGCTTTAGGAAGGTAGCGTTTAGGACAGAGGACTCAGCCTAAGATTGAAAATTCTCACTTGGCTCCCTTCTCTGTTCCTGCTTTTGGAAAAGTAAAAAGACAGTGAATGATTTTCAGCCTTCCGCTACCTCCCCATCTAGTCGCCTTATACGACACTCAGGGTACCTATTTCATTGACCAACCTCAATGGGGTGGATGAATAGCTAGGTTGATTATGGGCCGACTGCCAGAACCTGGGCGGCCCGTGAATGTGTGACCGCCACAGCATGGAGGTTCAATATTTGCGTAATAGTTATTTCGAATAAGACAAGTAAGAATTATATTATTTCTTCTTTCCTGCAAATTTCGAACAGAATTTTTTTATATTTTCTTTACAGTTGCTTAATGTCTAGCATGATCCACCCACTCACCGATGTAACCAGCAGGAGGCAGGAGAATATAGCGGCAGGACCGGAAAAATCTATATTATTTTCTTCATCGGCTCAAAATATACTATGCAGGTCTCGCTTGGCCAGAAAAAAAGAACTTTAAGTCTACAATAGAGGCCGAAACTCCTTGTTATTACCTGCCACACTCTTGGTCATTTATCATCGTGCACGATCGTTTTATCGTGGATTGCTTCATTATCATAAACGAACGCTATACAGTGGATTGCCTCATTGTTGTGCATGATCATTATATCGTGGATTGCCTCATCATCATACACGATCGTTATATCGTGGATTACTTTATTATCATACAGGATCGTTATATCGTGGATTGCCTCATTATCATGAACGAGCGCCACATAGTGGATTGCCTCGTTTTCATGCACGATCGTTATATCGTGCATTACTTTATCATGCACGATCGTTATATAGTGGATTATCTCATTATCATGAACGATCGTTATATCGTGGATTGCCCCATTATCATGCACGATCGTTATATCGTAGATTGCCCCATTATCATGCACGATCATTATATCGTAGATTACCCCATTATCATGCACGATCGTTATATCGTAGATTGCCCCATTATCATGCACGATCATTATATCGTAGATTACCCCATTACCATGCGCGATCGTTATATCGTAAATTGCCCCATTATCATGCACGATCATTATATCGTAGATTGCCCCATTATCATGCACGATCGTTATATCGTGAATTACCTCTTTAGCAGCACGATCGTTATATCGTGAATTACCTCTTTAGCATGCACGATCGTTATATCGTGGATTGCCTCATTATCATGAACGATCACTACATAGTGGGTTGCTTCGTTATCATGCACGATCGATAATCGCTGATTTCTTTATCATGCACGATCGTTATATCGTGGTTTGCCTCATTATCATGCACGATCGTTATATCGTGGTTTCATTATCATGCACGATCGTTATATCGTGGTTTGCCTCATTATCATGCACGATCGTTATATCGTGGTTTGCCTCATTATCACGTACGATCGTTATATCGTGGACTGCCCCATTATTTTCCTTGTATTGGGTTTGCTGGAAACCCCTGACGACTCAGGCCTTCGATCCGATTGCCCCAAGACAGCCCACTCCGCCCACACATTAATTTCTTAAAGTAAATTGGAATTTGTCCAGATCTGGTTGTGAGCTGCTGTAATCCTCCTCGCTTTTGACTTCCCTTATTACCTTGGCCTCATGTTCAGGTGGGATCCAACCCTCTTGGCCAGTTAGCAGTGGCTCCTGCGGCACGTCATTGGTGACTTTAACCCATTTCGACGAGGATCCCTGACATGCATCCTTTGTTCCTCTCCACTAATACTGTCTTCCGTGGAGTGAGTAAGTCTTCCCTGTGTTCCTGCCAGATCATCAAACTTCCTTGTCAGCCTCCTGTGTGGCACAGTGTTAGATGCCGTCAGGCAGTCCAGATACATAGAATCCAACCAACCTTCTACAACAGACCTCACGCTCATACTCTCTCGTAGAAAAAGTTAAACAGTTTAGTGCAAACGACAGCCTCTCCCTGAGACCTTATCGTTTCTCACTAACGTAGCTTTACCTCTGCACGAAGTCGCTCATTTGCTTTTTGGTTATTTCCACAGTGCCGAACCGAGCACGCTCGTCAGCGAGACTGGTGTGTGGCTCAACGCCTCCTCTCGATCGTCTTTCCTTTAATTAGGCATGAGGTCTCCCCTCCTCCACTCACGTGGCACTTTACGTTGTCAGCAACTACTCGAAGATTTCAGGCGGTTCGTCTAGTGTATGTGCAAACATCTTCAGCAGAAATGGAGAAATTTCCCAGGACCATGAGCCTTACGTGGGTAAATATCCATAAGATTCTACATATATCTTCTGTACATATTTTAACGATTTCTGTAACTACCTGTCTTGTAATACCTATTTGAACTGTTTCTGTGTGTGTGTGTGTGTGTGTGTGTGTGTGTGTGTGTGTGTGTGTGTGTGTGTGTGTGTGTGATAATTATAACAATAATGATAATGATAATGATAATGATGATGATAATAATAATAATAATAATAATAATAATAATGATCATAATAATGATAATAATAATAATAATAATAATAATAATAATAATAATAATAATGATAATAATAATAATAACAATAGTAATAATGATGATAATTATAATGATAATAATAATGATAATAATGATAATAATAATGACAATGACAATAATAATAATAATGATAACAATAATAATAATAACAGTAATAATAATGATAATAATAATAATAATGATAACAATAATAATAATAACTAATAATAATGATAATAATAATAATAATGATAACAATAATAATAATTACAGTAATAATTATGATAATAATAATAATGATGATAATAATGATAGTGATAATAATGATGACACTAATGATAATAACAACAACAACAGCAATAATAGTAATGATGATAATAATAATAATAATCTTGGTTACATTGAAGGGTCAGATTGGGGTGTCTAAATGTGTGTGGATGTAACCAAGATGAGAAAAAAGGAGAGATAGGTAGTATCTTTGAGGAAAGGAACCTGGATGTTTTGGCTCTGAGTGAAACGAAGCTCAAGGGTAAAGGGGAAGAATGGTTTGGGAATGTCTTGTGAGTAAAGTCAGGGTTAGTGAGAGGACAAGAGCAAGGGAAGGAGTAGCAGTACTCCTGAAACAGGAGTAGTGGGAGCATGTGATAGAGTGTAAGTAAAGTAAACTCTAGATTGATATGGGTACAGCTGAAAGTGGATGGAGAGAGATGGGTGATTATTGGTGCATATGCACCTGGGCATGAGAAGAAAGATCATGAGAGGCAAGTGTTTTGGGAGCAGCTGAGTGTGTTAGTCTTGATGCACGAGACCGGGTTATAGTGATGGGTGATTTGAATGCAAAGGTGAGTAATGTGGCAGTTGAGGGAATAAACGGTGTACATGGCGTGTTCAGTGTTGTAAATGGAAATGGTGAAGAGCTTGTACATTTGTGCACTGAAATAGGACTCGTGACTGGGAATACCTGGTTTAAAAAGAGAGATATACATCAGTTTACGTATGTAAGTAGGAGAGATGGCAAGAGAGCGTTATTGGATTACGTGTTAATTGATAGGCGCGCGAAAGAGAGACTTTTGGATGTTAATGTGCTGAGAGGTGCAACTGCAGGGATGTCTGGTCATTATCTTGTGGAGGCGAAAGTGAAGATTTGTAGAGGTTTTCAGAAAAGAAGAGAGAATAATGGGGTGAAGAGAGTGGTGAGAGTGAGTGAGCTTGGGAAGGAGACTTGTGTACGGAAGTACCAGGAGAGACTGAGTACAGAATGGAAAAAGGTGAGAACAATGGACGTAAAGAGGAGTGGGGGAGGAATGGGATGTATTTAGGGAATCAGTGATGGCCTGCGCAAAAGATGCTTGTGGCATGAGAAGCGTGGGAGGTGGGCAGATTAGAAAGGGTAGTGAGTGGTGGGATGAAGATGTAAGATTATTAGTGAAAGAGACGAGAGAGGCATTTGGACGATTTCTTGCAGGGAAATAATGCAAATGACTGAGGGATATATAAAAGACAGAGGAAAGAGGTCAAGAGAAAGGTGCAAGAAGTGAAAAAGAGGGCAAATAAGAGTGTGGGTGAGAGAGTATCATTAAATCTTCGGGAAAATAAAAAGATGTTTCGGAAGGAGGTAGATGAAGTGCGTAAGACAAGGGAACAAATGGTAACATCAGTGAAGGGGACTTATGGGGAGGTGATAACACGTAGTGATGTGAGAAGGAGACGGAGTGAGTACTTTGAAGGTTTATTGAATGTGTTTGATGGTAGAGTGGGAGATATAGGGTGTTTTGGTGAAGATGGTGTGGAAAGTGAAGGGGTTAGGGAGAATGATTTGGTAAACAGAGAGGAGGTAATGAAAGCTTTGCAGAAGATGAAAGCCGGCAAGGCAGCGGGTTTTCGATGGCATTGCAGTGGAATTTATTAAAAAAGTGGGTGACTGTATTGTTGACTGGTTGGTAAGGTTATTTAATGTATACATGACTCATGGTAAGGTGCCTAAGGATTGCTGAATGCTTGCATAGTGCCATTGGACAAAGGCAAAGGGGATGAAAGTGAGTGCTCAAATAACAGAGGTATAAGTTTGTTGAGTATTCCTGGGAAATTAAATTGGAGGGTTTTAATTGAGAGGGTGAAGGCATGTACAGAGCATCAGATTGGGGAAGAGTAGTATGGTTTCAGAAGTGGTAGAGGATGTGTGGATCAGGCGTTTGCTTTAAAGAATGTACGTGAGAAATACTTAGAAAAGCAAATGGATTTGTATGTAGCATTTATGGATCTGGAGAAGGCATATGATAGAGTTGATAGAGATGCTCTGTGGAAGGTATTAAGAATATATGGTGTGGGAGGCAAGTTGTTAGAAGCAGTGAAAAGTTTTTATCGAGGATGTAAGGCATGTGTACGTGTAGGAAGAGAGGAAAGTGGTTGGTTCTCATTGAATGTAGGTTTGCGGCAGGGGTGCGTGATGTCTCCATGGTTGTTTAATTTGTTTATGGATGGGGTTGTTAGGAAGGTGAATGCAAGAGTTTTGGAAAGAGGGGCAGGTATGCAGTTTGTTGTGGATGAGAGAGCTTGGGAAGTGAGTCAGTTGTTATTCGCTGATGATTCAGTGCTGGTGGCTGATTCGGGTGAGAAACTGCAGAAGCTGGTGACTGACTTTGGTAAAGTGTGTGAAAGAAGAAAGCTGAAAGGAAATGTGAATAAGAGCAAGGTAATTAGGTACAGTAGGGTTGAGGGACAAGGAAATTGGGGGTAAGTTTGAATGGAGAAAAACTGGAGGAAGTAAAGTGTTTTAGATATCTAGGAGTGGATCTGGCAGCGGATGGAACCATGGAAGCGAAAGTGAATCATAGGTTGGGGGAGGGGGCGAAAATCCTGGGAGCCTTGAAGAATGTGTGGAAGTCGAGAACACTATCTCGTAAAGCAAAAATGGGTATGTTTGAAGGAATAGTGGATCCAACAATGTTGTATAGTTGCGAGGCGTGGGCTATGGAGATAGTTGTGCGCAGGAGGATGGATGTGCTGGAAATGAGATGTTTGAGGACAATGTGTGGTGTGAGGTGGTTTGATCGAGTAAGTAACGTAAGGGTAAGAGAGATGTGTGGAAATAAAAAGAGCGTGATTGAAAGAGCAGAAGAGGGTGTTTTGAAATGGTTTGGGCACATGGAGAGAAAGAGTGAGGAAAGATTGACCAAGAGGATATATGTGTCGGAGGTGGAGGGAACGAGAAGTGGGAGACCAAATTGGAGGTGGAAAGATGGAGTGAAAACGATTTTGTGTGACCGGGGCCTGAACATGCAGGAGGGTGAAAGGAGGGCAAGGAATAGAGTGAATTGGATCGATATGGTATACCGGGGTTGACGTGCTGTCAGTGGATTGAATCAGGGCATGTGAAGCGTCTGCGGTAAACCATGGAAAGCTGTGTAGGTATGTATATTTGCGTGTGTGGACGTGTATGTATATACATGTGTATGGGGGTGGGTTGGGCCATTTCTTTAGTCTGTTTCCTTGCGCCTACCTCGCAAACGCGGGAGATAGCGACAAAAAACAAAAAAAAACTATATATATATATATATATATATATATATATATATATATATATATATATATATATATATATATATATATATATATATATATATATATTATCCCTGGGGATAGGGGAGAAAGAATACTTCCCACGTATTCCCTGCGTGTCGTAGAAGGCGACTAAAAGGGGAGGGAGCGGGGGGCTGGAAATCCTCCCTTCTCATTATTTCTTTTTTAATTTTCCAAAAGAAGGAACAGAGAAGGGGGCCAGGTGAAGATATTCCCTCAAAGGCCCAGTTCTCTCCATGGCGAATAGTTTGAAAAAAAAAAAAAATATATATATATATATCTATATATATATATATATATATATATATATATATATATATATATATATATATATATATATATATATATATATATATATATATATATATATATATATATATATATCACATACTCCCACAACTTCTGAATCAGAAGTTATGGGAGTATGTGATAGAGTGTAAGAAAGTAAATTCTAGATTGATATGGGTAAAACTGAAAGTTGATGGAGAGAGATGGGTGATTATTGGTGCATATGCACCTGGGCATGAGAAGAAAGATCATGAGAGGCAAGTGTTTTGGGAGCAGCTAAATGAGTGTGTTAGTGGATTTGATGCACAAGACCGGGTTATAGTGATGGGTGATTTGAATGCAAAGGTGAGTAATGTGGCAGTTGAGGGAATAATTGGTATACATGGGGTGTTCAGTGTTGTAAATGGAAATGGTGAAGAGCTTGTAGATTTATGTGCTGAAAAAGGACTGGTGATTGGGAATACCTGGTTTAAAAAGCGAGATATACATAAGTATACGTATTTAAGTAGGAGAGATGGCCAGAGAGCGTTATTGGATTACGTGTTAATTGATAGACGCACGAAAAAGAGACTTTTGGATGTTAATGTGTTGAGAGGTGCAACTGGAGGGATGTCTGATCATTATCTTGTTGAGGCGAATGTGAAGATTTGTGGGGGTTTTCAGAAAAGAAGAGAGAATTTTGGGGTGAAGAGAGTGGTAAGAGTAAGTGAGCTTGGGAAGGAGACTTGTGTGAGGAAGTACCAGGAGAGACTGAGTACAGAATGGAAAAAGGTGAGAACAATGGAGGTAAGGGGAGTGGGGGAGGAATGGGATGTATTTAGGGAAGCAGTGATGGCTTGCGCAAAAGATGCTTGATGAGAAGCGTGGGAGGTGGGGTGATTAGAAAAGGTAGTGAGTGGTGGGAGGAAGAAGTGAGATTATTAGTGAAAGAGAAGAGAGAGGCATTTGGACGATTTTTTGCAGGGAAAAAAATGCAAATGAGTGGGAGAGGTATAAAAGAAAGAGGCAGGAGGACAAGAGATAGGTGCAAGAGGTGAAAAAGAGTGCAAATGAGAGTTGGGGTGAGAGGGTATCATTAAATTTCAGGGAGAATAGAATGATGTTTTGGAAGGAGGTAAATAAAGTGCGTAAGACAAGGGAGCAAATGGGAACTTCAGTGAAGGGGGCTAATGGGGAGGTGATAACAAGTAGTGGTGATGTGAGAAGTAGATGGAGTGAGTATTTCGAAGGTTTGTTGAATGTGTTTGATGATAGAGTGTCAGATGTAGGGTGTTTTGGTCGAGGTGGTGTGCAAAGTGAGAGGGTTAGGGAAAATGATTTGGTAAATAGGGAAGAGGTAGTAAAAGCTTTACGGAAGATGAAAGCCGGCAAGTCAGCAGGTTTGGATGGTATTGCAGTGGAATTTATTACAAAAGGGGGTGACTGTATTGTTGACTGGTTGGTAAGGTTATTTAATGTATGTATGATTCAAGGTGAGGTGCCTGAGGATTGGCGGAATGCTTGCATAGTGCCATTGTACAAAGGCAAAGGGGATAAGAGTGAGTGCTCAAATTACAGAGGTATAAGTTTGTTGAGTATTCCTGGTAAATTATATGGGAGGGTATTGATTGAGAGGGTGAAGGCATGTACAGAGCGTCAGACTGGGGAAGAGCAGTGTGGTTTCAGAAGTGGTAGAGGATGTGTGGATCAGGTGTTTGCTTTGAAGAATGTATGTGAGAAATACTTAGAAAAACAAATGGATTTGTATGTAGCATTAATGGATCTGGAGAAGGCATATGATAGAGTTGATAGAGATGCTCTGTGGAAGGTTTTAAGAATATATTGTGTGGGAGGTAAGTTGTTAGAAGCAGTGAAAAGATTTTCTCGAGGATGTAAGTCATGTGTACATGTAGGAAGAGAGGAAAGTGATTGTTTCTCAGTGAATGTAGGTTTACGGCAGGGGTGTGTGATGTCTTCATGGTTGTTTAATTTGTTTATGGTTGGGGTTGTTAGGGAGGTGAATGCCAGAGTTTTGGAAAGAGGGGCAAGTATGGAGTCTGTTGTGGATGAGAGAGCTTGGGAAGTGAGTCAGTTGTTGTTCGCTGATGATACAGCGCTGGTGGCTTATTCATGTGAGAAACTGCAGAAGTATGGTGACTGAGTTTGGTAAAGTGTGTGAAAGAATAAAGTTAAGAGTAAATGTGAATAAGAGGAAAGTTATTAGGTGCAGTAGGGTTGAGGGTCAAGTCAATTGGGAGGAAGTAAAGTGTTTTAGATATCTGGGAGTGGATCTGGCAGCAGATGGAACCATGGAAGCGGAAGTGAATCATAGGGTGGGGGAGGGGGCGAAAATTCTGGGAGCCTTGAAGAATGTTTGGAAGTCGAGAACATTATCTCGGAAAGCAAAAATTGGTATGTTTGAAGGATAGTGGTTCCAACAATGTTGTATGGTTGCGAGACGTGGGCTATGGATAGAGTTGTGCGCTGGAGGGTGGATGTGCTGGAAATGAGATGTTTGAGGACAATATGTGGTGTGAGGTGGTTTGATCGAGTAAGTAATGTAAGGGTAAGAGAGATGTGTGGAAATAAAAAGAGTGTGGTAGAGAGAGCAGAAGAGGGTGTTTTGAAATGGTTTGGTCACATGGAGAGAATGAGTGAGGAAAGATTGACCAAGAGGATATATATGTCAGAGGTGGAGGGAACGAGGAGAAGTGGGAGACCAAATTTTAGGTGGAAAGATGGAGTGAAAAAGATTTTGATTGATCGGGGCCTGAACATGCAGGAGGGTGAAAGGCGTGCAAGGAATAGAGTGAATTGGGACGGTGTGGTATACCGGGGTCGATGTGCTGTCAATGGATTGAACTAGGGCATGTGAAGGGTCTGGGGTAAACCATGGAAAGTTGTGTGGGTCCTGGATGTGGAAAGTGAGCTGTAATTTTGGTGCATTATTACATGACAGCTAGAGACTGAGGGTGAACGAATGTGGCCTTTGGTGTCTTTTCCTAGCGCTACCTCGCACACATGAGGGGGGAGGGGGTTGTTATTCCATGTGTGGTGAGGTGGCGATGGGAACAAATAAAGGCAGACAGTATGAATTATATACATGTGTATATATGTATATGACTGTGTGTGTATATATATGTGTACATTGAGATGTATAGGTATGTATATTTGCGTGTGTGGAAGTGTATGTATATACATGTGCCTGTGGGCGGGTTGGGCCGTTCTTTCGTCTGTTTCCTTGCGCTACCTCGCTAACGCGGGAGACAGCGACAAAGTAAAATAAAAAAAAATATATATATATATATATATATATATATATATATATATATATATATATATATATATATATATATATATATATAAATATATATATACGTTGAGATGTTTAGGTATGGATCTGTGCGTGTGTGGACGTGTATGTATTTACATGTGTATGTGGTTGTGATGGGCCATTCTTTCGATTGTTTCCTTGCGCTGCCTCGCTAACGCGGGAGACAGCGGTAAATTATAATCGATTAATGTAAATAAATAAATGGGAATAGGGAAGATAGAATACTTCCTACGCATTCTTCACCTGTCGTAGGAGGCGACTAAAGGGGACGGGAGCTGGGGGCCAGGAGCCCTCCCCTCCTTGTATTTTGACTTTCTTAAAGGGGAAACAGAAGGAGTCACGCGGGGAGTTCTCATCCTCCTCGACGGCTCAGATTGGGGTGTCTAAATGTGTGTGGATGTGACCAAAATGAGAAAAAAGGAGAGATAGGTAGTATGTTTGAGGAAAGGAACCTGGATGCCTTGGCTTTGAGTGAAACGAAGCTCAAGGGTAAAGGGGAAGAGTGATTTGGGAATATCTTGGGAATAAAGTCAGGGGTTAGTGAGAGGACAAGAACAAGGGAAGGAGTAGCAGTACTCCTGAAACAGGAGTTGTGGGAATATGTGAAAGAGAGTAAGAAAGTAAATTCTAGATTGATGTGGGTAAAACTGAAAGTTGTTGGAGAGAGATGGGTGATTATTGGTGCATATGCACCTGGGCATGAGAAGAAAGATCATGAGAGGCAAGTGTTTTGGGAGCAGCTAAATGAGTGTGTTTGTGGTTATGATGCACAAGTCTGGGTTATAGTGATGGGTGATTTGAATGCAAAGGTGAGTCATGTGGCAGTTGAGGGAATAATTGGTATAAATTGGGTGTATAGTATTGTAAATGGAAATGGTGAAGAGCTTGTAGATTTATGTGCTGAAAAAGGACTGGTGATTGGGAATACCTGGTTTAAAAAGCGAAACATACATAAGTATACATATGTAAGTAGGAGAGATGGCCAGAGAGCGTTATTGGATAACGTGTTAATTGATAGGTGCACGAAAGAGAGACTTTTGGATGTTAATGTGCTGAGAGGTGCAAATGGAGGGATATCTGATCATTATCTTGTGGAGGCGAAGGTGAAGATTTGTAGGGGTTTACAGAAAAGAAGATAGAATGTTGGGGTGAAGAGAGTGGTGAGAGTAAGTGAGCTTGGGAAGGAGACTTGTGTGAGGAAGTACCAGGAGAGACTGAGTACAGAATGAAAAAAGGTGAGAACAAAGAAGGTAAGGGGAGAGGGAGAGGAATGGGATGTATCTAGGGAAGCAGTGATGGCTTACGCAAAAGATGCTTGTGGCATGAGGAGCGTGGGAGGTGGGTTGATTAGAAAGGGTAGTGAGTGGTGGGATGAAGAAGTAAGATTATTAGTGAAAGAGAAGAGAGAGGCATTTGGACGATTTTTGCAGGGAAAAAATGCAAATGAGTGGGAGATGTATAAACGAAAGAGGCAGGAGGTGCAAGAGGTGGAAAAGAGGGCAAATGAGAGTTGGGGTGAGAGAGTATCATTAAATTTTAGGGAGAATAAAAAGATGTTTTGGAAGGAGGTAAATATAGTGCGTAAGACAAGGAAGCAAATGGGAACTTCAGTGAAGGGGGCTAATGGGGAGGTGATAACAAGTAGTGGTGATGTGAGAAGGAGATGGAGTGAGCATTTTGAGGGTCTGTTGAATGTGTTTGATGATAGAGTGGCAGATTTAGGGTTTTTTGGTCGAGGTGGTGTGCAAAGTGAGAGGGTTAGGGAAAATGATTTGGTAAACAGGGAAGAGGTAGTAAAAACTTTGCGGAAGATGAAAGCCAGCAAGGCAGCAGGTTTGGATGGTATTGCAGTGGAATTTATTAAAAAACTGGTGACTGTATTGTTGACTGGTTGGTAAGGTTATCTAATGTATGTATGATTCATGGTGAGGTGCCTGAGGATTAGAGGAATGTTTGCATAGTGCCATTGTACAAAGGCAAAGGGGATAAGAGTGAGTGCTCAAATTACAGAGGTATAAGTTTGTTGAGTATTCCTGGTAAATCATATGGGAGGTTATTGATTGAGAGGGTGAAGGCATGTACAGAGCATCAGATTGGGGAAGAGCAATGTGGTTTCAGAAGTGGTAGAGGATGTGTGGATCAGGTGTTTGCTTTGAAGAATGTATGTGAGAAATACTTAGAAAAGCAAATGGATTTGTATGTAGCATTTATGGATCTGGAGAAGGCATATGATAGAGTTGATGGAGATGCTCTGTGGAAGGTATTAAGAATATATTGTGTGGGAGGCAAGTTATAAGAAGCAGTGAAAAGATTTTATCGAGGATGTAAGGCATGTGTACGTGTAGGAAGAGAGGAAAGTGATTGGTTCTCAGTGAATGTGGGTTTGCGGCAGGGGTGTGTGATGTCTCCATGGTTGTTTGATTTGTATATGGATGGGGTTGTTAGGTAGGTGAATGCAAGAGTTTTGGAAAGAGGGGCAAGTGCAGTCTGTTGTGGATGAGAGAGCTTAGGAAATGAGTCAGTTGTTGTTCGCTGATGATACTGCGGTGTTGGCTGATTCATGTAAGAAACTGCAAAAGCTATTGACTGAGTTTGGTAAAGTGTGTGAAAGAAGAAAGTTACGAGTAAATGTGAATAAGAGCAAGGTTATTAGGTACAGTAGGGTTGAGGGTCAAGTTAATTGGGAGGTAAGTTTGAATGGAGAAAAACTGGAGGAAGTAAAGTGATTTAGATATCTGGGAGTGGATCTGACAGCGGATGTAACCATGGATGCGGAAGTAAATCATAGGTTGGGGGAGGGGGCGAAAATTCTGGGAGCCTTGAAGAATGTTTGGAGGTCGAGAACATTATTTCGGAAAGCAAAAATGGGTATGTTTGAAGGAATAGTCGTTCCAACAATGTTGTATAGTTGCGAGGCGTGGGCTATGGATAGAGTTGTGCGCAAGAGGGTGGATGTGCTGGAAATGAGATGTTTGAGGACAATATGTGGTGTGAGGTGGGTTTGATCGAGTAAGTAATGTAAGGGTAAGAGAGATGCGTGGAAATAAAAAGAGTGTGGTTGATTGAGTAGAAGAGGGTGTTTTGAAATGGTTTGGTCAAGTGGAGAGAATGAGTGAGGAAAGATTGACCAAGAGGATATATGTGTCAGATGTGGAGGGAACGAGGAGAAGCGGGAGACCAAATTGAAGGTGGAAAGATGGAGTGAAAAAGATTTTGAGTGATCGGGGCCTGAACATGCAGGAGGGAGAAAGGCGTGCCAGGAATAGAGTGAATTGGAACGATGTGGTATACCGGGGTTGACGTGCTGTCAATGGATTGAACCAGGGCATGTGAAGTGTCTGGGGTAAACCATGGAAAGTTCTGTGGGGCCTGGATGTGGAAAGGGAACTGTGGTTTTCGGTGCATTATTACATGACAGCTAGAGACTGAGTGTGAACGAATGGGGCCTTTGGTGTCTTTTCCTAGCGCTACCTTGCACACTTGAGGGGGGAGGGGGTTGTTATTCCATGTGTGGCGAGGTGGCGATGGGAATAAATAAAGGCAGACAGTATGAATTATGTACATGTGTATATATGTATATGTCTGTGTGTGTATATGTATGTGTGCATTGAGATGTATAGGTATGTATATTTGCGTGTGTGGACGTGTATGTATATACATGTGTATGTGGGTGGGTTGGGCCGTTGTTTCGTCTGTTTCCTTTCGCTACCTCGCTAACGCGGGAGACAGCGACAAAGTAAAATGAATAAGATAAATGAATAATAAAATAATATGATAAATGAGTAATAATAATAATGATAATAATATTAATAATAATAATATTAATAATAATAATATTAATAATAATAATAACACTTATAATAATGATAATAATAATAGTGATAACTATGATAATAACAATTATAGTAATAATGATAAGAATGATGATAATGATAATGATGGTAATAACAATAGTTATGATAATAGTAA
The DNA here is from genome assembly GCF_036320965.1 of Panulirus ornatus. Taxonomy (NCBI): domain Eukaryota; kingdom Metazoa; phylum Arthropoda; class Malacostraca; order Decapoda; family Palinuridae; genus Panulirus; species Panulirus ornatus. The sequence continues at coordinate 38,017,432 of NC_092227.1, read as the reverse complement.
TAATGACAGTAAAAAAGATAGTAAGAATACTGATAATGATTATAATAATAATAATGATAATAATAATTATAATGATAATAATGAAGATATGAATGATAGCATTAGTAATAATGATAATAATAATGATGATGATGATAATAACAATAATGATAATAACACTAATAATAATGATAATGATGATAATAATAAATATAATAATGATGATATAATACTGATAATAGTGATAATGATAATAAGGAAAAAAAAATGAAAGTAATAATAATGATAACAATAATAATAATGAGAACGATGATAGATAATGACTGGTTTACTCTATGTAGGCAGTCATTCAGCAGAAAATATATAGATGAGATATTACAGAACTGTGTGTGTGTGTGTGTGTAATTACCAATTTGTGTTGTATGGAGAGTGATTTTGACGCTAATGGGGCCTCATGTGTGTGTGAGAGAGAGAGAGAGAGAGAGAGAGAGAGAGAGAGAGAGAGAGAGAGAGAGAGAGAGAGAGAGAGAGCTAACGGTGGTCATAACGAGTATCATCCCTCCCTCATCTCTGGTACAGGGAGTCAGACTCTGGTCGATCGTTGGTCATTTACGAGGCAGTGTGGCCAACTGCCCGCCATCCAGGGTACAATTTGGCAACACCTCCAACTTGCCTCAGGATACATTTCTCACCTCAGTGGACTTAATCTCTGCCCCCGCATCACTCTAAAAGGTACGAGGCTCTAGTCAGTCACAAAAGTTGTCAGCGACCCTGGTGGTGGTTACACGTATAACGAACGCACGAATATCACGAATACCAGGTGCTCGAAACGTGATAACAATATATCTATCTGAAGTGAACACCAACTGGTCGATGATCATCAGGTATTCTGATGAACTTAGACTTTTATTGTCTTCTTTTCGATTAATTCTGATTTACTTAAGTGCTAAAAGAGAAATAAATCCTTTCCGAGGTAAGAGCATCACATGTTCAGACTATGAGAAAGTGGTAGATGATTCCTACAGTGGAGTTCACTTTCATCCGAAAGTGATGCAGACGATTACTGATTCCTGGGTCAGCAGACGTCTACCCCTGCCAGACCACTGACCCTCCCCAGAGAAGAAAATATCTCCATGACTCATTATAGACCAAAATTAATTGTAGCACTTCACTCGTGGGTGAGCAAATTGATAATCGTCTGGAATTACAGTATAAATCTGGCGTTACATGATCCAGTTAGTTTTCCATTAGAGGACCAGACGCTGTTGAGTTTAAATAGTGTACTAGTTGTGGCACAACGTGTCTGATTTGTGCCTATAAACACAGCAGCAACACTGGATTTCTCCCACCCAGAAGAAAATTATCAACCACTTACTGCAGGTCGCTAAGTGATAGACATATGTAATCAAAGAAGTAACCTGAAGAACTTGAAATGTAGACACCACCACCGCACGATACCGTACAATGAACGAACTCAACCAACAAAGTAAGAGAACTTTATCAAAGAAAATCTTAACATCCAGTAACACGTATAACAAAGTCTTACTCTCATTAGTGGCGCATCAACTAAATCGATCGAGATCGAGAAAGCAACTTTTAACTTTTCTCTCATTCATTATTCCTCTCCATAGAGGGAAGTCGGCACTGTCACCAGGTTATACTGTGAACACGATAAGACTGTATACATCCGGCAGATATGTGAAAAACATGCTAGATTATAATGGAAGTTAGGAAGTAGTGTTCCCAAACGATATTCCATCCAATGTGTGAGTGTATCTTCAACCCAACGTCTTCCAACCATCCCATTCCTCAACCAGCATCACCTTCCAAGCTCCAACCAGCTTGCGGGGGGATGGGAGTCTTATTAATGACGAAGATGATTTTCCTAAATAAGTAATCCCACACGACGTCTAGGTAAATAATCCCACACGACGTCCGAGCAAGTAATCCCACACGATATCTTCCAATATCCAAAAATGGTTGTAAACCAGGACGTGCTTCATGAACCCAGTGACGTCCGTGTCCAGTCCACTGAACATCTCACGTTAAGCAATATGTCGAGCTAACCGCCTCAGCTTCTGGCACTCCACATACCAGGTGGTTGAAGGAAAAAGTCCTCTTAAACATGGACATTGAAACATCTCCCTCAACTCTCATGCAGTCCCTACATCCTATCATATGCCAAGGCATAAGAAATTGAGATGCAGTTATACGATGACGAAACTATATGAAACTAAGATAACGGTGAGTGAGTGACTTGATATGTGAACAGGAATCCGCATTATAAATCCGTCGATATGAAAATCAGAAATGATGAAACAAAGCCTGACCTGATGGTGGTAGAAGATGACTCAAGCAAACAGGAGAGATGATTCAAGCTAAAGCAAATCTGATTATGAATTATCACTAACCAGGATTGACTATGATATATCAAAGTATTTCATAATCATAGAATACTAAACTGCTGATATGATATGACACTGCGGAATGATGTAAACAGCAAAATAATTTCATAAATACGAAATAAATACAAAAATACAAAACTAAATCTGATAGAGCACCTAAGCAAGGCAATTTTGATGAGGTCAAGAGCGCGGAAATCACAATCTTCTCCCCAAGACCGTCCAAGTTTACGCGACTACAAAGTTATCACTCGTAGCGAAAGAAGTGCATATGTGGAACATGTATCAGTACTTATATCATCCAGAGTCTTCGCCTCACACGTTCTTGGTCTTCTGAACACCACCTGCTCCATACATTTTTGCTCACTATGACCAACCGTGACACACGAACCCAAACAACTTTACTCTCTGTAGGAAGAAAATGAAACGATTTAACTAAATCTTAGTGTCACGCTCAGGACTGTAACTCCCAAGCAGACACAAGTGATTTTCATTCATTATCATACAAATGATAATAAACTATACAAATTATTCTAAGTAACTAGCTACTTATATACTAAAAAAGGAATCAATCAAAGAGAAAAAAAAGAATCTCGGAACAAACTAATTCCAAACTCGGTAACTCCGTAACTCAAAAACTGACTTAAGTCTTGATTGTCTCATGTACTCACTCTGGACCGATTTCTCTGTGTCAGACAGACACCTTGGACCATCCCCAAAGGACAGTATAAGTCATGACTTGTCTGAAGTAAAAAGCACACACTCTAGACTGTCCTTAAATAATAATACAACTAAGCTCTATGACTCAAATCATGACAACATGGACTTCAGGCCCACCGTGATATTCTATTTTTCCTTTTTTAACGTTGATGTTCTGTTCCCGGACAAAAGTCCACGTCTAGGCCGGGCATTGATTGACATAAATAGAGAAGTGAACGAAAGGGAAGAAGAGACAATGAAAAGTATATACGAATTCTGAAGGAAGTGAAAAACCTGTCTTTTAAACTTTGCCACGTGATAGTTATTAGGAAAAGCATGATAGGGTAGAGAGTTCCAAAGCTTAGAGGTGTAGGGGAAAAAGTTATCAGAACAGTTCACACTTGAGTTTCCATCGCCACACAGTAAATATGTGATGCAGCTGGTTGCCGAGTATTGTGTGGTGGAGGCACACAAGCAGCCAGCTCTCGGGAGCAAAAACCAAAGTAATGCCTTCAGAAGAGGGAAAGTGAACCAGCATTACAGCGTACGGCAAGTGCATCATGTTTTGCAGTTAGCCTGGGAGAGTTGATCATTCGGGCCGCTTTCATCTCAACTCTGTCAAGTAGGGATGCAGAGCTAGAACCACCCCAGATGTGAGAGCAGTACTCCATACAAGGACGAATCAATCCTTTGTATAAACGGTGCAACTGTTTGAAAGAAAAGAAATATCGACCTATAAATAGGGCTACCAATTTATGGGAGGCAGACTTAGCTTTTTCCGTGACGTGGGTGTCCAAGATAGGGTGGATGTTACAGTAATAACAATTATTTACATTGAAGTGGGAGGTGAAATTACAGAACGATCAGAGAGAGGAAGTTGAGGGGAATTATCGGTAGAGAGATAGGCAAAAATGGTCTTCGAGGCATTAAATGTAACCAGATTTCGTCTGCCCCATTGAGATATTCCAAGTCTGAGTTTACTGAGGAAGCTGTGTCAAGACGAGATGAGATCGAGTGAGAGAAGAAGGAGCAAAACTGAACGATATGGAAGAATGCAGTGTTGAGTCGTCAGCGTATGTGCGCATTTGGTAATTTGTAGAAGAAAGGAAATCGTTGATGAAAGGAAAAAGTGTAGGAGACAGGAAATAACCTTGAGGGACAACGCTGTTGTTGGAGAAAGGCAGTCCCCATCTACAATCATAGAGATAGATCGGCCGAAGAGGAACATAGACATGAGGGAGTAAAGTGAAGGAAGGAAGCCAAAAGGAAGGAGCTTATAGAGGAGACCCCGATGATACACCATGGATATGTCAAGGGCAGCTACATATGACTCCCCAAACTCTTTCAGAGATGTTGACCAGACACGAGTAAGATAGAAAAGAATATCGTCAGTCGATCTCGCCTTACAGAAGATATACAGGTGATCAGAGGCAAGACTGCGAGATTCAAGATGTCTGAGGAAATGGGAGTTGAGACCGGACTCAAAGACTTTGAAAATGGTAGATGTCAAAGCAACAGGACGCTAGTTGGAGGAGTTAGAACGGTCACCCTTCTTAGTGATAGGATATACCAACATATGACTCCAAAAAGAAGGAAAGTTTTGGTTTTTACATAGAGGCGGAGCAGACGACCAATCACAGGTGCAATATCAGAGGCAAACTCTTTCAGTGTACACGGGGATGGATGCCATCAGCTCCATGAGCCTTGCTTATGTCCTGAGAGAGAATCGATTTTCGGACAGTTAGGAAGGATATTACGGAAAGGGGTATAGGATTTGTAAGAGGAGCATCAGTGGACGAAGGAATGTCAGAGTTATCCAAGGTGGAATTAGAGGAGAAACGAGAACAAAAGAGTTCCTTTGTCTAGGGGAGGGGATGGGGACAGTTAAAGTGCCGTCAGAACGGAAAAATGAAGAGAAGATGGAGCGACAGAAGTTGTTAACGATACCCTTAGAGCTAACAATGGAGGAAGAGGAGAGATTATTGCACTTCTTTTAAAAAAAGGAAACGAGAGTCGTCTAAGCCCGATATACCTGATCCCTTGCCTGAATGGCCTCAGAACAGGTACGGTTGAACCATGGATTGGACGAAGAGGTCGTCTTGGAGGAAGAGGGTACAAATGCTTCCATTCCTACTAGAATAACATCTACTGTGTGTTTGGCGGAGACAAGCGTAGCCACATGAAAGACAGTAATCTACCCAAGAAGAGTTATAAGAGAATTTTCCTGAGTTCTCCAGTCAGCTTTGTTGAGGTGCCAATATTTACGTATAGAAGGGGCTGCTGGAAGGGGAGGTGCCGTTAGAATAGATGCATTTATGAGATTGTGGTCAGATGATCCAATTGGAGGCAAGACTGTGCAGATACAGTGGGATGGACTAAAGGTAAAAAATATATCCAGAATATTAGTAGAGTGGTCAGCAGTCAGGAATATTGGTAGTATGAGAAATAGTTTGCTCTAGATCATTGAGAATGGAGTAAGTGAGGGCTTCACTTCCTCCACTATTCGTATGGGAGGCATTCAACCATTTCATTATGGTGAACGTTGAATTCTTCTAAGTATAGGGAGAGCAGTTGGCGAAACAAAGGAGAAACGTGGTAGTCGGGAGACAGACCTTGAAGCAGATGATAACAACAAAGTCTGGGGACTCCAGGTCCTCGAGGCGTACAACAAGTGTATTGATGCATGGAGATTATAGATGGATGCTAGAAATGGCTAATGAGAACATCATTAGACAAATGAGTTTTAAAGAGAATTAAGGTATTGGGAGAGGTACTCGGCAGATGGTGGTCAACAGAGGAGAGGTTACTATAGAGTACACGAATGTTGGTATAGAGAATAGAAAAAGAGGCAGATCCATCAGGCGGCAGAGGCTGTGGGTGGGCACAGAATTACTTCTGTCTGGTAGTAAAGTCAGGCGGGAACTCAGAGATTCTTAGCACCCGATGATGCCGGGGTCTAGGGGCCATAGGTTAGTTGGACTTTAACGTGATTATATTTAAAAACAATTGTGAAGCCAGGAGATGGCAAGAGAACTTATGTGCGGAAAATAAATGAGGTTTGAGTAAGTTTATGTTGCTGATAAGGACAAGATGGCAGGACTAGTCCGGTTTTGATGAAGCAGAAAGTATGGACAGCAGGATTAACATGGAGAGTACAAGATGGTTCTTGGCACTAATTCAACGCTCCTGAGTCAGGATGGTAGTACCACCCTGGGCGGTTGCTGTCAACAGCCTACTGTGTAAGTTATTCATGATCACATCAAGCCGTCCTCTACAGCATTTCAACTATCTCCACTATTACTCTTGTCCTCAGGATAATACATCAATCTTCACGTAAATCGTTGTGTCGCCAATTGGAGAACAGACCTGCCTCCACTCTGGGACTCTCAGGAGAAACACACCAGTCTTCCTACGTCTATTGGCGTCCGTGGGAAAACATCAGGTCGCAACACACGCACACAGACCACAACAACTGAAAATCATTGGAGGAATGTTGCTCAGCAGGCAGAAGCAATCTCCACACTCAGGCTAGTAAAGTAACCCTTCTCAACACTTTCCTTACTTCCATGTATTGCCGTTTCTGCCTACGTCCGAAGCGCCCAAGTGCAGCCTGTTCTGTCTACGTCTCACAAAGCAAGAAATTGGAAGGACAACTAGTCCAATCTACCTGTTTCTGGTCACCATCCTGCACTGACTCTCTAGCGTGCTATGGTCTCCTTAAACCTTCGTCTTCACTGTACGACCTGCTTTCACTTACTCATCAGCCACTCACATAACTGTCACATGCTTCTCCTTGGCATATCACCTCGCTGCTCCCCACTCGCATATGTAGTTGTATTATGAATCATCGAAACAGAGAAGTTAGTACTTCAACCACTATAAACATTTACATATGATCAACCTTACAATGCATCAATGATTTATATATATATACATACTAAATGTTCGATACTTTAATTTCAGGAGGGTAGCAATTATTGACTGGCATATACACGTATGAGAAAGGGAGAGTGACGCTGTTGTGACATTTCAACTGATTGTACTTAGATTGATCTAATCTGATTATTTTACCGGCTAAATGATGATATCTTAGTTTTTAAAGATTTCAGACTGATATTTCTCATAGTTAGATTGCTTCATTCCAGTCCTTCTTGAAAGAAATTTCTTCTTATCATCTGAAACCACTTGACTCACGACGACTACCATCATGGAAATGTTGCATGGTGATGTGTGCACTATACCGTACGGTCCTACACCGGCCGTTGATGTGATCTCATAACAAGCCCTATTCTTCATCTTGTACGTCGTCATTACTTCTCGCTGCTCCGTTAGATCATTCCATCCTCTCTCCTGTTGCTTCTCTAAGAATGCCCGAATATCTCACTAGAATACACCAAAGAATTAACTATCAGAGCCAACTTGCTGAGACACATAATCTTCCTCAGCTGTTTCTGTGAACAGAGAAAAGCGAACATAAAGGTTACATCACTAATGAATGAATAGCAGAAAATTTCTAAGACAAACTATTTTCAATCATCCCCACTTTATCACCCCGACTTTATCATACTCATTTTATCATCCCGACTTTATCATCCCCACTTTATTATCCCCATTTTATCATCTCAACTTTATCATCCCGACTTTATCATCTCGACTTTATCAACCCACTTTATCACCCCCACTTTATCACCCCCTTTATCAACCCCACTTTCCATTCAACAGAAATCTTTATCCAATTTCGTATCCTGGCAGGGTCGCCAAAATAAGCGTTGCGTCCAGAAATGATATTCCCAGTTAGAAATCAAGTGATTGTTTGTTCAATGTGAAGCATTTGAAACACAATGAATAATAAACTATTTGTTTCCTGAATAGAGAAGAGAAAAAAGTAAAACCCATTATAACAAATTAATTCGAAACGATCATGTTAAAGTGTTTGCCCAGGAGTTCACAGGTTTCCTGTGTCAGGCTGCTCGATAACTTGGGCACAGACTTGAGCTTGCCTTCGCACGGTCGTGCTCTCGACTGCCCCCGTGAGGCTTACCTGTACGTTTCTTACTCGCTAGGTTTGGAATGGCGAACAAGTGATTGGGACAGGTACACGAGGTAGGGGCAAGAGGTCAAGAAGAAATTGAAGAAGCTAGGAAAGTGAACAAATAAGAGTTGGGGTGAGACAGTATCAGTAAACTTCAGGAGAATAAGAAAAAGTTTTGGACGGAGAACAAGAGAACGAATGGGAGCGTCATTGAAGGAGCAGATGTAGAAGTGGTAACGAGCAAAGAAGAGGTGAAGAAGAGATGATTATTTTGAGGGACTCCCGAATGGGCAAGATGACAAGATGGTATATGAGACGTGGAGGTATGCGAAGCGATAGAGTCGTGGAAAATGATTTTGTGGAAAGAAAAGTGGTGGTGAATGCGCTGTTTAGATAAGGTGTGGATTGCTTAGTTGTTCAGTGTGTGTATAGTTCGAGGTGCGTTGCCTGCGGATAAGCAAATTGCCTGTAATGTGCCACTGAGTGAAGGGAAGCGGAAGAAAAAGGAGTGTTCGAATTAAAGAGGTGTAAGTTTTCCTGGTGTTCCTGGTAAGTTGTATAGGCAAGTGGTGATTGAGAGGATGGCGGCATGTAAAGAACATTAGATTGGAGAGAAATAATCGGGCCTCATGAGTGGTAGAAAATGAGTGGATCAGGTTTTTGCTTTGAAAAGTTTGTGTGGCAAAATACTGAGAGAGACAAAAGGATTTGTATGTGGCATTTATAGTTCTGGAGAGAGCGTATGATATGGCTCATTAGGGTCCTTTGTGAAAGATGTTATGAGCATAATGAAATATGGGATGAAAGCAACTAGAAGCTGCGTAGACCATTAATCAAGAAAGTAGGGCTTGTGAGCGAGTATGATGAGAAGGATGAGGGATTCAAATTAAAGGTTGGTATGTGGCAGGGGTGCGTAATGTTACCATGGCTGGTGAGGGAGGTGAATTTAGGTCTTGGAGGGAGGGACAGGTATGCGGTCTGTTTGGATAGAGGGCTGAGGAAGTGAGTCAGCTCCTTTTTGCTGATGACACAGCACTGGTGACAGATTCGAGTGAGAAACTGTAGAAGGTGGCTTCTGGGTATGATGTTTTAAAGGAGAAAGTCGAGATTTATTGTGAGTAAAAGTATGGTTAAGTTTAATTGTTGGTTGGAGTGTGTCTGAATGGAGAACACTTAGAGGATATATATATATATATATATATATATATATATATATATATATATATATATATATATATATATATATATATATATATATATATATATATATATCTTCACGCATTTGTCTCCCTCCTTCCCGTAGGTTCCTTCCACTTCCGTACATATTCCGTTTGGATGCAACAATGTTCGGACATTATCCGTGGTCAAGGGCAATGTCAAAAAATTGAAAAGCTGGAAATCTCAACACGGCTTGGATAATCAGTATCATAAATCTTCGGACATAAAAGTTTTACTGACGAACAAACCACAAGCACCATTGTTGACAATAACTTATTCCAGCAACACAGTGCATGAGGCAATACTTTAGGACAAGTCCCAATGGCTCGAACCATGACAAGATTGTTGGAACCACTATTCTTGAAACACATTTTGCCTCCGAGATAGTCTCGACTTCACACTTCTCAGGCCCAATTCGCCCCCCCCCTTGACCTTCCGTTCCATGTCCATCGCCCAGACCCCCCTACTAAACACTCACTTCCTCATGTTTTTCGTAAAACTAACCAATGGATTGACCCTCATCTTACTGTACGTATAACTTGCTCTTTTCACATGTTACTGCTATATTCTTCTTACACTTCGATAAGCAAATTGCCAATGTCACACTGTGAAGGTTTCACATGAAAAGCACGGTTATAAATCAGGAAATCCTGTGTTCAGTTCCAAGCTTGCAATCGCATAGACTTCATCTTGCCCATTAAAGTACCATAAATTGGAATTAAGCCTCATGTAAAACCCATCTAACAAATTTACAACATGGTAGACATCAAAACCTAGAGCAAACTAGGATTCACTGAGAGCCATATCATTCTGAGACTTTTACAGCTCATAGGGCCTTATCCGAAAAATTTTCACTGCTTAAAGGATTGACTCCAACAACCAATGTTAATTAATCAACAAGAGCTTTACATTAATATCCCATAAGGATCATTCAAATTATCAATGCTATCGATCAAATGGAATTAATCCATTGCGTTGTAGTAGGTATTTCTCATATGTTTGAAAGCAAATCCGTCTGTTGATAAGCAGAGTCTCACCCTTTTCTGATACACTATATATATATATATATATATATATATATATATATATATATATATATATATATATAATCTTCATTATACTTTTTCGATGTTTCCCGCGCAAGCGAGGTAGAGCGAGGAAACAGCCTAAGAATGGCCCATCCACTCATATACACACATAAATGAATAAACGCCCATACACTTGCATGTACATACATATAGATATCAACATATACATACATATATATATACACATACTCAGACATATACATATATACATATGTACTTATTCATACTTGCTTGCCTTCATCCATTCTGTATCTACCCTACCCCACAGGAAGCAGCATCCTTACCCCCCGCTTCAGCGAGGTAGAGCCAGGAAAACAAACAAAAAGGCCACATTCGTTCACGCTCAGTCTCTAGCTGTCATGTGTAATGCACCGAAATTACAGCTCCCTATCCACATCCAGGCCCCACAGACCTTTCCATGGTTTACCCCAGACGCTTCACATGCCCTGGTTCAGTCTACTGACAGCAATTTGACCCCGGTATACCACATAGTTCCAATTCACTATATTCCTTGCACGCCTCTCACCCTCCTGTATGTTCAGGCCCCGATCGCTAAAAATCTTTTTCGCTCGATCCTTCCACCTCCAGTTTAGTCTCCCGCTTTTCCTTGTTCCCTCCACCTTTGACACATATATCCTCTTTGTCCGTCTTTCCTCATTCATTCTTTCAATGTGTCCAAACTATTTTAACACACTCTCTTCTGCTCTCTTAACCACACTTTTTTTTCCCACCCATCTCTCTTACCCTCTCTTTACATACTCGATCAAAACACCTCACACCACATATTGCCTTCAAACATTTCAGTTCCAAACCAACCACCCTCCTCTGTACAATCCTATCTATAGCCCACGCCTCGTAACCGTATGACATTGTTAAAACCACTATTCCTTCAAACATACCCTTTTTGCTCTCTGCGATAACGTTCTCTTATTCAACACATTGTTCATCGCTTCCAGAACCTTCTCCCCTCCCCTCCTTCGTGACTCACTTCCGCTTCTATGGTTTCATCCGCTGCCAAATCCACTCCCAGATATCTAAACAATTCACTTCCTCGAATTTTTCTCCATTCAAACTTACATCCCAATTACCTTGTTCATCAACCTTACTGAATCTAATAACCTTGCTCTTATTCACATTTACTCTCTACTTTCTCCTTTCACACACTTTTCCAAACTCAGTTACCAAATTCTGCAGTTCACTACTCGAATCAGCCATTAGAGCTGTATCATCGGCGAGCAACAACTGACTCACTTCCCAGGCCCTCTCTCCAAAACTCATGCATTTACCTCGCTAACCACCCCATCCATAAACAAATTAAACAACCATGGGGATATCACACATCCCTAACGCAGACTGACATTTTCTGGGAACCAATCACTCTCCTATCTTCGTACTCATGCTTCGTAAACATGCCTTACATCCTTGATAAAAACTTTTCACTGCTTCTAGCAACCTACATCCAATACCATATACTCTTAAAACCTTCCACAAAGCATCTCTATCAACCCTATCATGTGCCTTCTCCAGATCCATAAATGCTACATACAAATCCATCTGTTTTTCTACGTATTTCTCACATACTTTCTTCAAAGCAAACACCTGATTCACACATCCTCTGCCACTTCTGAAACCACTCTACTCTTCCGCAGTCTGATGCTCTGTACATGCCTTCACCCTCTCAATCAATACCCTCCCATATAATCTCCCAGAAATACTCAAGAGACTTATGCCTCTATAGTTTGAACACACCTATATCTCCCTTGCCTTTGTACGATGGCACTATGCATGCATTCTGCCAATCCTCAGGCACTTCACTATGATCTATACATACGCTGAATATTATTACCAACCAGTCAACAACACAGTCATCCCCTTTTTATTATATATTCCACTACAATACCATCCAAACCCGCCGCCTTGCCTGATTTCATCTTCCACAAAGCTTTCACTACCTCTTCTCCCTTAACTAAACAATTCTCCCTCACACTTCGCACCCCACACCGAACAAAATACCCTATATCTGCCATTCTATCATCAAACACATTCACAAAACCTTCAGAGTACTCACTCCATCTACTTCTCACTTCACCACTACTTGTTATTACTTCCCCACTTGCCCCTTCACCGATGTTCCATTTGTTCTTTTGACGTACGTACGATATTTACCTCCTTTTAAAACATCTTTTTATTCTCATTAAAGTTTAACGATACTTCCTTACCCCAACCCTCATGTGCTCTCTTATTCAAATCTTGCACCTTTCTCTTAACCGCCTGGAGCTTTCTGTTTTACATATTCCAGTCATTTGCGCTCCTTCCTTGAAAGTATCGCCCAAACGCCTCTCTTTTCTCTTTCGCTGATAACTTTAATTCTTCATCCCACCACTTACTACCCTTTCTAATCTGCCCACCTCCCACCCTTCTCATGCCACATGGATCCTTTGCACAAGCCTTCACTGTTTCCCTAAATACATCCTATTCCTCACCAACTCCCCTCACGTCATTTGCTCTCACCTTATGTCATTCTACACTCAATTTCTTCTGGTACTTCCTCACACAAGTCTCCCGTCCAAGCTTACGTTCACCACTCTCTTCTCCCCAAAATTCTCTCATCGTTTTTGAAAACTTTCTACAAATCTTCACCTTCGCCTCCGCAAGATAGTGATCAGACATCCCTCCAGCCGCCCCTCAAAGCACATTAGCATCCAGAAGTCTCTCTTTTACACGCCTATCAATCAACACGTAATCAAATAATGCACTTTGACAATCAATCTGCTCACATATGTATAATCATTTACATCTCTCTTTTAAGACTAGGTATACCCAATCACGTCTTTTTCATCACACATCCACAAGCTCTTTACCATTTCCATTTACAACACTGAACAACCCATGCACACCAATCATACCCTCAACTGCCATATTACTCACCATCGCGTTTAAATCAACCATCTCTAAAACCCGGTCTCGTGCATCAAAGCTGCTAACACACACACTCAGGTGCTCTCAAAACACTTGCCTCTCATGATACTCCTTCTCATGACCAAGTGCATAGGCACCAATAATCACCCATCTCTCTCCATCCACTTTCAGTTTTACCCACATCAATCAAGAATTTACTTTCTTACACTCTACCACATACTTCTTCCGTAGGTCTTGTCTTCTCAATAACCCTTGATTTTACTCCCAAGTCTTTCCGAAACCACTTTTCCTCTTTACCCTTGACCTTCGTGCCACTAAGAGCCAGAACATCCAGGTTTCTTTCCTCAAAAATACCACCTATTTCTCCTTTCTTCTCATCTTGGTTACATCCACGCACATTCAGACACCCGAATCTGAGCCTTCGAGAAGGATGAGCACTCCCCGCATGACTCCTTCTTGTTTCCCTTTTTAAGAAATTGAAATACAAGGAGGGTAGGGTTTTCAGTCCCCCACTTCCGCCCTCTTTTGTCGCCTTACACACACACACACACACACACACACACACACACCGGAACAAACAAACACAGACACAAAAACACACGCGCACACATATATTATATTCTATCATTATACTTAGTAGCTGTCTTCCGAGTTAGCGAGGTAGCGCAAGGAAACAGACGAAAGAATGGCCCAACCCACCCACATACACATGCATACGCATAAACGCCCACATAGGCACATATACATACCTGTACATTTTAACGTATACATACATATACATACACAGACATATACATATATACACATATACATATTGATACTTGCTGTCTTCACCCACCTTGTCGCCACCCAGCCACACATGAAATGGCACCCCCCCCCCCTTGCTTGCGCGCGCGCGAGGTAGCGCTAAGAAAAGACAACAAAGGCCACATTCGTTCACACTCAGTCTCTATCTATCATGTGCAATGCACCGAAACCACAGCTCTCTTTTCACATCCACGGCCCTTAAAACTTTCACATGCCCTGGTTTCACATGCCCCGGTTCAATCCATTGACAGCACGTCTACCCAGGTATACCACATCGTTCCAATTTACTCTATTCCTTGCATGCCTTTCATCCTTCTATATGCTCAGGCCCCGATCGCTCAAAATCATTTTCACTCCATCCTTCCATCTCCAATTTAGTCTCCCACTTCTCCTCGTTCCCTCCACCTCGGACACATACATCCTCTTTGTCAATCCTTCCTCACTCATTCTCTCCATGAGACCAAACCATTTCAATACACCCTCTTCTGCTCTCTCAACCACACTCTTTCTATTACCACACATCTCTCTTACCTTTTCATTACTTACTCGATCAAACCACTTCACGTTAAATATTGTCCTCAAACATCTCATTTCCAACACATCCAACCTCCTCCGCACAACCCTACATATAGCCCACGCCTCGCAACCATATAACATTATTGAAACCACTATTCCTTCAAACATACCCATTTTTGCTTTCCGAGATAATGTTCTCGCCTTCCATATATTTTTCAACGCTCCAAGAACTTTCGCCCCCTCCAACATCCTCTGATTCACTTCCCCTTCAATGGTTCCATCCTTTGCCAAATCCACCCCCATATATCTAAAACACCGAATTCACTTCCTCCAGTCTTTCCCCATTCAAACTTGCCTCCCAGTTGACTTGTCTTTCAGCCCTACTGTACCTAATATCCTTGCTCTTATTCACATATACTATCGCTTTCTTCTTTCACACACTTTACCAAACTCAGTCACCAACTTCTGCAGTTTCTCACCGGAATCAGCCATCAGCGCTGTATCATCAGAGAACAACAACTGACTCACTTTCCAAGCTCTCTCATCCACAAAAGACTGCATTCTTGCCCCTCTCTTCAGAACACTTGCATTCACCTCCCTAACAACCCCAACCAAAAACGAATCAAACAACCATGGACGTATCAGGCACCAATGCCGCAAACCGACATTCACTGAGAACCAACCAATCACTCTCCTCTCTTCCTACTCGTACATATGTCTTACATCCTCGATAAAAACTTTTGACTACTTTTAGCAACTTGCCTCCCACACCATATACTCTTAATTCCTTCAACAGAGCATCTTTATCAACTCTATCGTATGCCTTCTCAAAATCCATAAATGCTACGCAGAAATCCATTTGTCTTTCTAAGTATTTCTCACATATATTCTTCAAAGCAAACACCTGGTCCAAACATCCTCTACCACTTCTGAAATCACACCGCTCCTTCCCAGTCTGATGCTCTGTACATGCCTTCACTCTCGCAACCAATACCCTCCCATATAATTTCCCATGAATACTCAATAAACTTTTACCAATGGAATTTGAACACTCACCTTTATCCCCTTTGCCTTTGTACAACGGCACTATGCACGCATTGCGCCAATTTTCAGGGACTTCACCATGAAGTATATATACACTGAATACCCTTACCAACCAGTCAGCAATACAGTCACCCCCTTTTTAAATGAATTCAACTTCAATACCATCCAAACCCGCCGCCTTGTCGGCTTTCATCTTCCGCAAAGCTTTCACTATCTCTTCACTGTTTACCAAATTATTCTCCCTGAGCCTCTCACTTCGCACACCACCTCAATCAAGACACCCTATATGTGCCACTCTATCATCAAACACATTCAACAAACCTTCAAAATACTCCTCCATCTAATTCTCACATCACCACTACATG
>NC_092227.1:37983863-37996363 GCF_036320965.1 Panulirus ornatus | reverse complement strand
AGATTTTGTGTGATCGGGGCCTGAACATGCAGGAGGGTGAAAGGAGGGCAAGGAATAGAGTGAATTGGAGCGATGTGGTATACCGGGGTTGACGTGCTGTCAGTGGATTGAATCAAGGCATGTGAAGCGTCTGGGGTAAACCATGGAAAGCTGTGTAGGTATGTATATTTGCGTGTGTGGGCGTGTGTATATACATGTGTATGGGGGTGGGTTGGGCCATTTCTTTCGTCTGTTTCCTTGCGCTACCTCGCAAACGCGGGAGACAGCGGCAAAAAAAAAAAAAAAAAAAAAAATATATATATACATATATATATATATATATATATATATATATATATATATATATATATATATATATATATATATATATATATATATACATATATATATATATATATATATATATATATATATATATATATGGAGGATTTCCAGCCCCCTGCTCCCTCCCCATTTAGTCGCCTTCTACGACACGCAGGGAATACGTGGAAAGTATTCTTAATCCCCTATCCCCAGGGATAATATATATATATATATATATATATATATATATATATATATATATATATATATATATATATATATATATATATATATATATATATATATATATATATATATATATATGTATATAAAACATTAAAGGAGAAGGTTTTCGGCAACCACTGAAATTTCACGACATATTTTCTACACGTCTGGAATAGTTACAGGATGACTTTAGAGAATGGGAAAGTCAGTATCACGGAAGGGGAGAAGAAACTGTGGCCGAGAGGAAAAGGAAAGGTGGGAGAAGATGTAACTCATACGGAAAGTCGGAACTACCTCTGGGGAATCTGGATGTGAGAACCTACAGAGAGAATACGATATTACCTGATACTCGTGTCAAAGTCCTGTTGAAAGCAAATGGATACTTATTTTTTTTCTTTTTTTGTCGATGGAAAAATACATTCAGTCTGTTTGAGAGGAAGAAAATAATTGTTCTGCTGAGGTAAGGTTTCTTTTGAGAGCTGAGTCGTGACACAACAGACCGGCTACGATAAAGGAAAAAGAAACTTTCATATGGTTTTTTTGACGAGAAAAATACTTCAATTCTTTTTTTTTTCAATAGAACACTCGTGATCATGGGAAGAAAATGATCTCTCGTGTTTTGTTACTGAAAAATATATATATACAATGTGCCGTACTGATTAGTTTCCCATATTTCCCAGAGTATAGTTGTACACAGATATGAACCCTGTAAAAACCTATTTGTTCACACATCTGTGTAACGCTTCCTCGTCCTTTGTTCCACCAAAAAAAAAAAAAAAAGAAAAAATCGATTTCTACCGCGGGGAAGGGATGTAGTAGAAATGTAATATAAACAAAACTCAGAACATAGAAAATACATCAAGTTGTGTCACTCCTACAAACTTTTACATTTGGTTAACTGGATCTTGGAATAACCAAGAGAGGTTCTCCGGATAACATCAATAGAAAAGAGAATATAGTTAACCGGTAAACTGTAGTTGGTCTACCCTTCTGTAGCTATGCTACCTTCAATTAGAAATGTCTACCCTCTTGTAGTTATGTCTATTCCTTGTAGTAATGTCAACCCTCTTGTAGTTATGTCTACTCTCTTGTAGTTATGTTTACTCCTTGTAGTAATGTCAACCATCGTGAAGTTATGTCTACCCTCTTGTAGTTATGTCTACTCCTTGTAGTAATGTCAACCCTCTTGTAGTTATGTCTACCCTCTTGTAGTTATGTCTATTCCTTGTAGTAATGTCAACCCTCTTGTAGTTATGTCTACCCTCTTGTAGTTATGTTTACTCCTTGTAGTAATGTCAACCCTCTTGTAGTTATGTCTACCCTCTTGTAGTTATGTCTATTCCTTGTAGTAATGTCAACCCTCTTGTAGTTATGTCTACCCTCTTGTAGTTATGTTTACTCCTTGTAGTAATGTCAACCCTCTTGTAGTTATGTCTACCATTCTTGTCGATACGTCTACTCCTTGTAGTAATGTCAACCCTCTTGTAGTTAAGTCTACCCTCTTGTAGTCATGTCTACCCTCTTGTAGTCATGTCTACCCTCTTGTAGTTATGTCTACCACTTGTAGTAAAATCTACCCTCTTGTAATCATATCTGCCCCCTTGTAGTTATGTTTACTCCTTGTAGTAATGGCAACCCTCTTGTAGTTGTGTCTACCCTCTTGTAGTTATGTTTATTCCTTGTAGTAATGTCAACCCTCTTGTAGTTATGCTTACTCCTTGTAGCAGTGTCAACCCTCTTGTAGTTATGTTTACCCTCTTGTAGTTATGTCTATCCTCTTGTAGTTATGTCTACCACTTGTAGTAATGTCAACCCTTTTGTAGTTATGTCTACCCTCTAGTAAATATGTCTGCCCTCTTGTAGTTATGTCTACCCCTTTGTAGTTATATCTACCCTCTTGAAGGTATGTCTATCCTCTTGTAGTTATGTCTACTTCTTGTAGTTATGTCTACTCCATGTAGTAATGTCTACCTTTTGTATTCATGTCTATCCTCTTGTAGTTATGCCTACTCCTCGTAGTAATGTCAACCCTCTTGTAGTTATGTTTACCCTCTTGTAGTTATGCTTACTCCTTGTAGTAATGTCAACCCTCTTGTAGTTATGTTTACCGTCTTATAGCTATGTCTACCCTCTTGTAGTTATGCCTACTCCTTGTAGTAATGTTAACCCTCTTGTAGTTATGTTTACCCTCTTGTAGTTATGCTTACTCCTTGTAGTAATGTCAACCCTCTTGTAGTTATGTTTACCCTCTTGTAGTTATGCCTACTCCTCGTAGTAATGTCAACCCTCTTGTAGTTATGTTTACCCTCTTGTAGTTATGCTTACTCCTTGTAGTAATGTCAACCCTCTTGCAGTTATGTTTGCCCTCTTATAGCTATGTCTACCCTCTTGTAGTTATGCCTACTCCTTGTAGTAATGTTAACCCTCTTGTAGTTATGTTTACCTCTTGTAGTTATATCTATCCTCTTGTAGTTATGTCCACCACTTGCAGTAATGTCAACCCTCTTGTAGTTATGTTTACCCTCTTGTAGTTATGCCTACTCCTTGTGGTAATGTCAACCCTCTTGTAGTTATGTTTACCCTCTTGTAGTTATGTCTACCACTTGCAGCAATGTCAACCTTCTTGTAGTTATGCCTACCCTCTTGTAGTTATGCCTACTCCTTCTAGTAAAGTCCACGCTCTTGTAGTTATGTTTACCCTGTTGTAGTTATGTCTATCCTCTTGTAGTTACGTCTACCACTTGTAGTAATGTCAACCCACTTGTAGTAATGTCACCCCTCTTGTAGTTATGTCTACCTCTTATAGTAATGTCTCCCCTTTTGTATTCATGTCTACCCTCTTGTAGTCATGTCTACTCCTTGTAGTAATGTCAGCCTCTCTTGTAGTTATGTTTACCCTCTTGTACTTATGTCTATCCTCTTGTAGCTATGTCTACCACTTGTAATAATGTCAACCCTCTTGTAGTTATGTCTATCCTCTTGTAGTTATGTCTACCGTCTTGTAATTATGTCTATTCTTTGTAGTAATGTCAACCCACTTGTAGTAATGTACACCCTTTTGTAGTTATGTCTACCCTCTTGTAGATATGTCTACCCCTTGTAGTAATGTCAACCCTCTTGTAGTTATGTCTACCACTTGTTTTCATGTCTACCCTCTTGTAGTTATGTCTACCCTCTTGTAGTTATGTCTACCACTTGTATTCATGTCTACCCTCTTGTAGTTATGTCTACCCCTTGTAGTAATGTCAACCCTCTTGTAGTTATGTCTACCACTTGTTTTCATGTCTACCCTCTT
This sequence comes from Panulirus ornatus, assembly GCF_036320965.1. NCBI lineage: Eukaryota > Metazoa > Arthropoda > Malacostraca > Decapoda > Palinuridae > Panulirus > Panulirus ornatus. Next base: position 37,992,540 of record NC_092227.1, on the reverse strand, counting down.
GTAGTTATGTCTACCCTCTTGTAGTAATGTCAACCCTCCTGTACTTTTATGTGTATCACCTCAGGTCGCAGTGTAACCTGAGGTCCCATGTGCTACTGTGCAGAGAAGGTTGAGGGTGGACAAAGAAGTTATGAGTCCCACAAGGTCATTAGGAGTTATGACTGGAATAAACTCATTGTTAAGCTTACTTTAAATTAATTCATTCTATTTATGAATCGTACCTTCTTACCCATTTTGTATATACATATCTATCTATCTATCTATCTATCTATCTATCTATCTATCTATCTATCTATCTATATATATATATATATATATATATATATATATATATATATATATATATGTATGTATATATGTATATATTATTATTATTTTGTTTTGTCGCTGTCTCCCGCGTTAGCGAGGTAGTGCAAGGAAACAGATGAAAGAATGGCCCAACCCACCCACATACACATGTATATACATACACGTCCACACACGCACATACTCACACCTATACATCTCAACGTATACATATATTTACACACACAGACATATCCATATATACACATGAACATAATTCATACTGTCTGCACTTATTCATTTACGTCGCCACCCCGCCATCCATGATATGAAAACCCCCTCCCCCCGCATGTGCGCGAGGTAGCGCTAGGAAAAGACAACAAAGGCCACATTCGTTCACACTCAGACTCTAGCTGCCATGTATAATGCACCGAAACCACAGCTCTCTCTCCACATCCAGGCCCCACGGAACTTTCTATGGTTTACCCCAGACGCTTCACATGCCCTGGTTCAATCCATTGACAGCACGTCGACCCTGGTATACCACATCGTTCCAATTCACTCTATTCCTTGCACGCCTTTCACCCTCCTGCGTGTTCAGGACCCGATCACTCAAAATCTTTCTCACTCCATCTTTCCACCTCCAACTCAGTCTCGAACTTATCCTCGTTCCCTCCACCTCTGACACATATTTCCTCTATGTAAATCTTTCCTCACTCATTCTTTCCATGTGACCAAACCATTTCAAAACACCCTCTTCTGCTCTCTCAACCACACTCTTTTTACTACCACACATTTCTCTTACCCTTTCATTACTTACTCGATCAACCACCTCACACCACGTATTGCCCTCAAACATCTCATTTCCAGCACTGCCACCCGCCTCTGCACAACTCTATCTATGGCCCACGCCTCGCAACCATATAACATTGTTGGAACCACTATTCCTTCAAACATACCCATTTTTGCTTTCCGAGATAATGTTCTCGACTTCCACACATTCTTCAAGGCTCCCAGAACTTTCGACCCCTCCCCTACCCTATGATTCACTTCCTCTTCCATGTTTCCATCAGCTTCTAAATCCACTCCCAGATAGCTAAAGCACTTCATTTCTTCCAGTTTTTCTCCATTCAAACTTACCTCCCACTTGACATGTCCCTGAACCCTACTGTACCTAATAACTTTGCTCTTATTTACATTTACTCTCAGCCTTCTTCTTTCACACACTTTACCAAACAGTCACCATCTTCCGCAGTTTCTGACACGAATCAGCCACAAGCCCTGTATCATCAGCGAACAACAACTGACTCACTTCCCAAGCTCTCTCATCCACAACACACTGCATACTTGCCCCTCTTTCCAAAACTCTTGCATTCACCTCCCTAACAACCCCATCCATAAACAAATTAAACAACCATGGAGACATCACACACCCCTGCCGCAAACCTACATTCACTGAGGACCAATCACTTTCCATATCTTCCTACACGTACACATGCCTTACATCCTCGATAAAAACTTTTCACTGCTTCTAACAACTTGCCTCCCACACCATATATTCGTAATACTTTCCCCAGAGCATCTCTATCAACTTTATCTTATGCCTTCTCCAGATCCATAGATGCTACATACAAATCCATTTGCTTTTCTAAGTATTTCTTACATACATTCTTCAAAGCAAACACCTGATCCACACATCCTCTACCACTTCTGAAACCACACTGCTCTTTCCCAATCTAATGCTCTGTACATGCCTTCACCCTCTCAATCAATACCCTCCCATATAATTTACCAGGAATACTCAACAGACTTATACCTCTGTAATTTGAGCACTCACCTTTGTCCCCTTTGCCTTTGTAGAATGGCACTATGCAAGCATTCCGCCAATCCTCAGGCACCTCACCATGAATCATACATACATTAAATAACCTTACCAACCAGTCAACATTACAGTCACCCCCTTTTTTGATAGATTCCACTGCAATACCACCCAAACCCGCTGCCTTGCCGGCTTTCATCTTCCGCAAAGCTTTTACTACCTCTTCTCTGTTTACCAAATCATTTTCCCTGACCCTCTCACTTTGCACACCACCTCGACCAAAACACCCTATATCTACCACTCTATCATCAAACTCATTCAACAAACCTTCAAAATACTCACTCCATCTCCTTCTCACATCACCACTACTTGTTATCACCTTCCCATTAGCCTCCTTCACTGAATCCCATTTGTTCCCTTGTCTTACGCATTTTATTTACCTCCCTCCAAAACATCTTATTCTCCCTAAAATTTAATGATACTCTCTCACCCCAACTCTCATTTGCCTTTTTTTTTCACCTCTTGCACCTTTCTCTTGACCACCTGCCTCTTTCTTTTATACATCCCCCATTCATTTGCATTATTTCCCTGCAAAAATCGTCCAATTGCCTCTTTCTTCTCTTTCACTACTAATCTTACTTCTTCATCCCACCTCTCACTACCCTTTTATAGTCTGCCCACCTCCCACGCCTCTCATGCCACAAGCATCTTTGCGCAAGCCATCACTGCTTCCCTAAGTACATCCCATTCCTCCCCCACTCCTCTTACGTCCTTTCTTCTCACCTTTTTCCATTCTGTACTCAGTCTCTCCTGGTACTTCCTCAGACAAGTCTCCTTCCCAAGCTCACTTACTTTCACCACCCTCTTCACCCCAACATTCTCTCTTCTTTTCTGAAAACCTCTAGAAATCTTCACCTTCGCCTCCACATGATAATGATCAGACTTCCCTCCAGTAGCATATATATATATATATATATATATATATATATATATATATATATATATATATATATATATATATATATATATATATATATATATATATATATATATATATATATATATATATATATATATATATATATATATATATATATATATATATATATATATATATATATATATATATATATATATATATATATATATATATATATATATATATATATATATATATATATATATATATATATATATATATATGTATATATATATATATATATATATATATATATTTTCACCCATATATCCACATATACATACATGTACATTTGAACGTATATATACATATACATACATTTTTTTTTTTTTTTTTTTTTTTGCTTTGTCGCTGTCTCTCGCGTTTGCGAGGTAGCGCAAGGAAACAGACGAAAGAAATGGCCCAACCCACCCCCATACACATGTATATACATATCTCCACACACGCAACTATACATACCTACACAGCTTTCCATGGTTTACCCCAGACGCTTCACATGCCCTGATTCAATCCACTGACAGCACGTCAACCCCGGTATACCACATCGCTCCAATTCACTCTATTCCTTGCCCTCCTTTCACCCTCCTGCATGTTCAGGCCCCGATCACGCAAAATCTTTTTCACTCCATCTTTCCACCTCCAATTTGGTCTCCCTCTTCTCCTCGTTCCCTCCACCTCCGACACATATATCCTCTTGGTCAATCTTTCCTCACTCATTCTCTCCATGTGCCCAAACCATTTCAAAACACCCTCTTCTGCTCTCTCAACCACGCTCTTTTTATTTCCACACATCTCTCTTACCCTTACGTTACTTACTCGATCAAACCACCTCACACCACACATTGTCCTCAAACATCTCATTTCCAGCAAATCCATCCTCCTGCGCACAACTCTATCCATAGCCCACGCCTCGCAACCATACAACATTGTTGGAACCACTATTCCTTCAAACATACCCATTTTTGCTTTCCGAGATAATGTTCTCGACTTCCACACATTCTTCAAGGCTCCCAGAATTTTCGCCCCCTCCCCCACCCTATGATCCACTTCCGCTTCCATGGTTCCATCCGCTGCCAGATCCACTCCCAGATATCTAAAACACTTCACTTCCTCCAGTTTTTCTCCATTCAAACTCACCTCCCAATTGACTTGACCCTCAACCCTACTGTACCTAATAACCTTGCTCTTATTCACATTTACTCTTAACTTTCTTCTTTCACACACTTTACCAAACTCAGTCACCGGCTTCTGCAGTTTCTCACATGAATCAGCCACCAGCGCTGTATCATCAGCGAACAACAACTGACCCACTTCCCAAGCTCTCTCATCCCCAACAGACTTCATACTTGCCCCTCTTTCCAAAACTCTTGCATTTACCTCCCTAACAACCCCATCCATAAACAAATTAAACAACCATGGAGACATCACACACCCCTGCCGCAAACCTACATTCACTGAGAACCAATCACTTTCCTCTCTTCCTACACGTACACATGCCTTACATCCTCGATAAAAACTTTTCACTGCTTCTAAGAACTTGCCTCCCACACCATATATTCTTAATACCTTCCACAGAGCATCTCTATCAACTCTATCATATGCCTTCTCCAGATCCATAAATGCTATATACAAATCCATTTGCTTTTCTAAGTATTTCTTACATACATTCTTCAAAGCAAACACCTGATCCACACATCCTCTACCACTTCTGAAACCACACTGCTCTTCCCCAATCTGATGCTCTGTACATGCCTTCACCCTCTCAATCAATATCCTCCCATATAATTTACCAGGAATACTCAACAAACTTATACCTCTGTAATTTGAGCACTCACTCTTATCCCCTTTGCCTTTGTACAATGGCACTATGCACGCATTCCGCCAATCCTCAGGCACCTCACCGTGAGTCATACATACATTAAATAACCTTACCAACCAGTCATCAATACAGTCACCCCCTTTTTTAATAAATTCCACTGCAATACCATCCAAACCTGCTGCCTTGCCGGCTTTCATCTTCCGCAAAGCTTTTACTACCTCTTCTCTGTTTACCAAATCATTTTCCCTAACCCTCTCACTTTGCACACCACCTCGACCAAAACACCCTATATCTGCCACTCTATCATCAAACACATTCAACAAACCTTCAAAATACTCACTCCATCTCCTTCTCACATCACCACTACTTGTTATCACCTCCCCATTTTTGCCCTTCACTGAAGTTCCCATTTGCTCCCTTGTCTTACGCACTTTATTTACCTCCTTCCAGAACATCTTTTTATTCTCCCTAAAATTTAATGATATATATACATACATACATATACATACATATACATACATATACATACATATACATTTGAACGTATACGTATACATAGACCATTACATATATACACATGTACATATTCATACTTGCTGTCTTCATCTATTTTCGTCAGCACCCGTTCCCCACAGGAAATAGCTTCCTTTCCCCTCCCTCAGCCTTCAGTAAGGTAGCGCCAAGGATATGAGGCATGTGTACGAATAGGATAAGAGGAAAGTGATTGGTTCCCAGTGAATGTCGGTTTCCGGCAGATGTTTTTGATGTGTCCATGGTTGTTAATTTGTTTATGGATGGGGTGGTTAGGGAGTTGAATATAAGAGTTTTGGAGAAATGAGCAAGTATGCAGAGTGTTGTGGATGAACGGACTTGGGAAGTGAGTCAATTGTTATTCACTGATTATGCAGCGCTCGTGGCTTACTGCATTGGTTGGTGACTGAGTTTGGTAAAGTGTGTGGAAGGAGAAGGTTGAGAGTAAATATGAATAAGAGCAAGGTTATTAGATTCAATAGTTATGAATGACTAATTAACTAAGAGATAAGTTTGAATGGAGAAAACCTGGAGGAAGTGAACTGTTTTAGACATCTAGGAGCAGACTTAGCAGCGGAAGGAACCATGAAAAAAAGTGTCACAGGGTGGGGGAGGGAGCGAAGGTTCTGGGAGCGTTGTAGAATGTATGGAAGGGGAGAACGTTATCTCGGAGAGAAAATATGTGTATTTTTGAAGGAGTTGTGGTTCCGACAATGTTAGTTGGTTGCGAGGCATGAGCTATAGACAGGGTTGTGCGGAGGAGGTTGGATGTGTTGGAAATGAAATGTTTGAGGACAATATGTGGTGTGAGATAGTTTGATCTAGTAAGTAATAGAAAGGTAAGCGAGATGTGTGGTAATAAAGAGTTGTTGAGGGAACAGAAGAGAGTGTATTGAAATGGTTTGGACACATGGAGAGAATGAGTGAGGAAAGATTGACAAAGAGGATATATGTGTCAGAGGTGGAGGGAAGAATGAGAAGCGGGAGACCTAATTGGAGGTGGAAGGATGGAGTGAGAAAGATTTTGAGTGATCGAGGCCTGAACATGCAGGAAGGGAAAAGGCGTGCAAGGAATACAGTGAATTGGAACGATGTGGTGTACCGGGGTCGACGTGCTGTCAGTGGATTGAACCAGGGCATGTGAAGCGTCTGGGGTAAACCATGGAAAGGTCTGTGGGGCCTGGATGTGGATGCCATTCCGTGTATTACTGGGTGGCGATGGAAATGGATGAAGGCAGCAAGTATGGATTTGAACATGTGTATATCTGTATATGTCTGTGTATGTACATGTATGGATACGTTGAAATGTATATGTATGTATATGTGCGTGTGTAGGCGTTAATGTATGTACCTGTTCATGTGGGTGGATTGGGCCATTCTACGTCTGTTTCCTTGCGCTAACTCGCTAGCGCTGGAGACGGCGATTAAGTATAATAGATAAATAAATATATATATACACCTACAGTCTATTCAGTACCTTTGTTGTGAATGACATCATGAAAGCAGAAAATCTTATTGAAAAAAGCCAAAAGATATCGCTTAAAGATCGAAAGAATTCAGCTCTCAGTGTGTTCCAAACTGAATAGCGAGACAGGAGAGATGGGGGACGTGTCATCTGTGAACTCGGTCCTATGCTAAGGAAAGGCCTCGACAATCTTTATCAAGAACGACAACAAGAACAACTGCAACAACAACAGCAGCAGCAACAACAACAACAACAACAACAACAACAACAACAACAACAACAACAAAAACAAAAACAGCAACAGGAGGGCCAGAATAGCCACAGCTACACATGTTCGTTAATAAACAATAGAATTTGGTCTTGATCCCTTAGTCTGTTGTTCGCACATGGAGCGAGGAGGCTCCACATCTTATGATTACAGAAATTATTGATTCTGAAAAAAACATTTAACAAGATATAGTCAGTTTCAGAAATACTGTGCTTGTCTCCTTACTTACTTTATGATCTGCAGGACCAAGAGCACAGTGAAGAACAGTGCCGTATTGTGTACTGTACAGAAAAATAGAAAACACGATTCTCTAAGACTCTTTCCCCCTCCTCACAGGGTACCTCCTGCAGTCTGGCATTCCCCTTAAAGACATTTCCTGCGCACCGTCATTTCCTCTCTACGTCAAGATTTTTCCAGACACGGTTCTTTCAGTAGCTCCTCCAACCATTCATGTTCTCTGCCCATATTTTCCCGTTCCTTTATTTCGTCGAAGCGGTTCCCCTACTTTTATGGAGGTTCCCTCACCCCTTTTCCGTTGCTGGAGGCTCGTGGTGCCGCTCTTCCTATCTCATCACCTCGGTATCCGCGACCCGGCACTTCTTACCTCCTTCAGTTTGTTGTTTTCTTTCTTATTTTCGTTTTTTTCTTTTTCCTTGTATTCCTCCGTGTGTACTTACATGTAAGTATTAACGTGTTAATGTAGATATGGTTATATAGATATGTATACAGTGATCACATGTAAATTCCTTTGAATTCGCATTTACCCATATTTTTGTGTATTTCAACATATTTGCATGCATGCTTATGAAGAAATCACATATGCATATGTACGCTTGTAGATATTCATCACACTTGGCCGACTCATGGTATGTCAGGTATAACAGCTGGTCATGCTCAGTCAAAACTTGTGAGTCTGCTGGTGTTAGGCTCTGTATATACTACCCTGACTACATGGTTAGTGGCCTCAAGTCCCCTCCCCAACGTCTCAGCGGACGCAGCGATAGGAAAATCAACAGCGAAACATTAACTCTTATATACCAGCTGTTGTAAGCTTATACCTTACTGGGGCACAATGCTGTTATTATCATGGTCATTGTTAATATTATTATTATTATTACTATTATTATCATTATTATTATTATTATTATTATTATTATTATTATCATTATTATTATTATCATTATCATTATTATTATTATCATTATTATTGTTATTATTATTATTATTATTATTATTATTATTATTATTATTATATCATTATTATTATTATTGTTATTATTATTATCATTATCACCATTATTATTATTATTATTATTATCATAATCATTGTTATTGTTATTGTCAATATTGTTATCATTATTATTATTGTTATCATTATCGTTATTATCATTATTATTTTTATTATTATTATTATTATCATTATTATTATTATTATCATTATCATTATTATAATTATTATTGTTATTATCATTATCATTATTATTATTATTATTATTATTATTATTATTATT
>NC_092227.1:37936363-37978863 GCF_036320965.1 Panulirus ornatus | reverse complement strand
TCATATGCCTTCTCCAGATTCGTAAATGCTACATACAAATCCTTTGCTTTTCTAAGTATTTCTCACATACATTCTTCAAGGCAAACACATGATCCACACATCCTTTACCACCCTCTCAATCAATACCTTCTCATATGATTTGAGAGGAAATACTCAACAAACTTATACCTCTATAATTTGAACACACATCGTTCATCCCCTTAGCCTTTGTACAATGGCACTATGAATGCATTCCACCAATCCTCAGGCACCTCAGCATGAGCCATACATACACTGAATATCCTTACCAAGCAGTCAACAACAAAGTCACCCCCTTTTTTAATAAATTCCACTGCAATACCATCCGAACCCACCGCCTTGCCGACTTTCAGGAATCTTCCACAAAGCTTTCACTACCTCTTCTCTGTTTACCAAATCATTCTCCTTGACCCTCTCACTTCGCACATCACTTTGATCAAAACACCCTTCATCTGATACTCTATCATCTAACACATTCAACATACCTTCAAAATACTTATTCCATCTCCTTCTCACATCACTGCTGCTTGTTATATCCTCCCCATTAGCCCCCTTCACCGATGTTCCCATTTGCTCTCTTGTCTTAGCATTCTAATTATCTCCTTTCAAAAATTCTTTTTTTCTTCCCTAAAATCTAATGATACTCTCTCACCCCAACTCTCATTTGCCCTCTTTTTCAACTCTTGCACCTTTCTCCTGACCTCCTGTCTCTTTCTTTTATACATCTCACAGTAATTTGCACTATTTCCCTGCAAAAATCGTTCAAATGCCTCTCACTTCTCTTTTACTAATAATCTTACTTCTTCATCCCACCACTCCCTACCCTTTCTAATCTGCCCATCTACCACGCTTCTCATGCCACAAGTGTCTTTTGCGCAAGCTATCACTGCTTCCCTAAATACATCCCATTCCCCCCCCCCACTCCTCTTATGTACTTTGCTCTTACCTTTTTCCATTCTGCATTCAGTCTCTCCTGGTATTTCCTTACACAAGTCTCCTTCCCAAGCTCACTTACTCTCACCAATCACTTCACCCCGACATTCTCTGTTTTTTTTCTGTAAACCTCTACAAATCTTCACCTTCGCTTCCATAAGATAAGGATCAGACATCCCTCCTATTGCACCCCTTAGCACATTAACATCTAAAAGTCTCTCTTTCACACGCCTATCAATTAACACGTAATGCAATAACGCTCTCTGGCCATCTCTCCTACTTATATACATATACTTATGTATTTCTCTCTTTTCAAACCAGGTATTCCCAATCACTAGTTCCTTTAAGCACAAAAATCTACAAGCTCTTCACTATCTCCATTTACAACAACGAACATCCCATGTACACCAATTATTCCCTCAACTGCCACATTACTCACCCTTGCATTCAAATCACCCATCACTATATCCCGGTCTCGTGCATCAAAACTGCTAACACACTCACTCAGCTGCTCCCAAAACACTTGTCTCTCATGATCTTTCTTTTCATGCCCAAGTGCATAGGCACCAATAATCATCCATCTCTCTCCATCCACTTTCAGTTTTACCCATATCAATCTAGAGTTTACTTTCTTACACTCTATCACATACTCCCAAAACTCCTGTTTCTGGAGTAGTGCTACTCCTTCCTTTTCTCTTGTCTTCTCACCAACCCCTGACTTTACTCCCAAAATATTCCCAAACCAATCTTCCCCTTTACCCTTGTGCTTTGTTTCACTCAGCGAAAACATCTAGGTTCCTTTTCTGAAACATACTACCTATCTCTCCTTTTTCTCATCTTGGTTATATCCACACACATTTAGGCAACCCAATCTGAACCTTCGAGGAGGATGAGCACTCCCCGAATGACTCCTTATTCTGTTTCCCCTTTTAGAAACTTAGAATATAAGAAGGGGAGGCTTTCTAGCCCCCCGGCTCCTGTCCCCTTTAATCGAATTCTATTATCATCATTATCATCATTATTATTATTATTATTGTCATTATTACTATTATTATTATTAATATTATTACTATTATTATCATTATTATTATTATCATTATTATTATTATTATTGTTATTGTTATTATCATTATTATTATTATTATTATTATTATTATTGTTATTAATATTATTATTATTACTATTATTATTATTGTTATTATTATCATTATTATTATTATCATTATTATATTATATTATTATTATTATTATTATTATTATTATTATTATTGTTATTATTATCATTATCATTATTATCATTATCATCATTATTATTATTTTTATTATCATCATTACTATAATTATTATTATTATTGTTATCATTATCATCGTTATCATCATTTTTATTATCATTATTATCATAATTATTATAATTTGTATCAATATCATCATTAAGATAATAATTATACTAATGATAATAATAATGATAGTAATAATAATAATAATAATAATAATAATAATAATAATAATAATAATTAATAATAATTAAAATTATCATTAGCAGTAGTATTATTATTATCATCGTGATTATTATGATCATTGTTATTATCATTATTATTATTATCATTATCGTTATCATCATTATTAATATCATTATTATTATCATTATTGTTATCATTATTATTATTATCATTACCATCATTATTATCATTATTATTATTATTATTATTATTATTATCATTATTATTTTCATTATTGTTATTAATATCTTCCTTATTATCATTACTGTTATTATTGTTATTGCATAATTCACGCTGTCTGCCTTTATTCATTCCCATCGCCACCCGCCACACATGAAATAAAACCCCCCTCCCTCCTCATGTGCGCGAGGTATCGCTAGGAAAAGACAACAAAGGCCACATTCATTCACACTCAGTCTCTTGCTATCATGTGATAATGCACCGAAACCACAGCTCCCTTTCCACATCCACGTTCCACACAACTTTCCATGGTTTACCACAGACGCTTCACATGCCCTGGTTTCAATCCATTGACAGCACGTCGACCCCGGTATACCACATCGTACCTGCTGTGGTAATAGTGATAGTACCTGCTGTGGTAACAGTGATAGTACATACTGTGGTAATAGTGATAGTGCCTGCTGTGGTAATTGTGATAGTACCTTCTGTGGTAACAGTGATAGTACCTGCTGTGTTAATAGTGATATTACCTACTGTGGTAATAGAGATAGTACCTGTTGTGGTAACAGTGATATTACCTGCTGTGGTAACAGTGATAGTACCTGCTGTGGCAACAGTGAATGTACCTGCTGTAGTAATAGTAATAGTACCTAGTGTGGTAATAGTGATAGTACCTGCTGTGGTAACAGTGATAGTACCTACCGTGGTAACAGTGATAGTACCCACTGTGGTAACAGTGATAGTACCTACTGTGGTAATAGTGATAGTACATGCTGTGGTAACAGATAGAACCTACTGTGGTAATAGTGATAGTACCTGCTGTGGTAACAGTGATAGTACCTACTGTGGTAATAGTGATAGTACACGCTGTGGTAATAGTGATATTACCTGCTGTGGTAACAGTGATAGCACCTGCTGTGGTAATAGTGATAGGACCTACTGTGGTAACAGTGATAGTACCTACAGTGGTAACAGTGATAGTACATGCTTTGGTAACAGTGATAGTACCTACTGTGGTAATAGTGATAGTACCTGGTGTGGTAATAGTGATGTTACCTGCTGTGGTAGCAGTGATAGTACCTGCTGTGGTAATAGTGATAGTACCTGGTGTGGTAATAGTGATGTTACCTGCTGTGGTAACAGTGATAGTACCTGCTGTGGTAACAGTGATAGTACCTGCTGTGTTAATAGTGATATTACCTACTGTGGTAATAGTGATAGTACCAACTGTGGTAACAGTGATAGTACCTGCTGCGGTAACAGTGATATTACCTGCTGTGGCAACAGTGATGGTACCTGCTGCGGTAACAGTGATAGTACCTGCTGTGGTAACAGTGATAGTACCTACTGTGGTAATAGTGATAGTACCTGCTGTGGTAACAGTGATGGTACCTGCTGTGGTAATAGTGATAGTACCTAGTGTGGTAATAGTGATAGTACCTTATATGGTAATAGTGATAGTACCTGCTGTGGTAACAGTGATATTACCTGCTGTGGTAACACTGATAGTACCTGGTGTGGTAATAGTGATGTTACCTGCTGTGGTAACAGTGATAGTACCTGCTGTGGTAATAGTGATAGTACCTGGTGTGGTAATAGAGATGTTACCTGCTGTGGTAACAGTGATATTACCTGCTGTGGTAACAGTGATAGTACCTGGTGTGGTAATAGTGATGTTACCTGCTGTGGTAACAGTGATATTACCTGCTGTGGGAACAGTGATAGTACCTGGTGTGGTAATAGTGATGTTACCTGCTGTGGTAACAGTGATAGTACCTGTTGTGGTAATAGTGATAGTATACTGTGGTAATAATGATAGTACCTGCTGTGGTGATGGTGATAGTACCTGCTGTGATGGTGGTAGTATCTGCTGTGGCGATGGTGATAGTATCAGCTGTGGTGATAATGATAGTGCCTGCTGTAGTAATAGCGGTAGTACCTACTGTAGCGTTAGTGATAGTACCTGCTGCGCTGATAATGATAGTACCTGCTGTGGTGATGGTGATAGTACCTGCTGTGGTGATGGTGATAGTATCTTCTGTGGTGATAATGATAGTACCTGCTGCGGTGATGGTGATAGTACCTCCTGTGGTGATGGTGATAGTACCTGCTGTGGTGTTGGTGATAGTACCTGCTGTGGTGATAATGATAGTACCTGCTGAGGTGATGGTGATAGTACCTGCTGTGGTGATAATGACAGTACCTGTGTGGTAATAGGTGTAGTACCTGCTGTGGTAACAGTGATATACCTGTGTGGTAAATGATAGTACCTGGTGATGGTATAGTATTCCTTGCTGTGGTAACAGTGATAGACCTGTTGTGGTAATGGTGATAGTACCTGCTGTGGTAACATGATAGTACCTGTGTGGTAATGGTGATAGTACCTGCTGTGGTAATAATGATAGTACCTGCTGTGGTGATGGTGATAGTACCTGCTGTGGTGATAGTAATGTATCTCTGTGGTGATGTGATAGTACCTGCTGGTGATATGATGTAACTGCTGTGGTGATATGATAGTACCTGCTGTGGTGATAATGATAGTACCTGCTGAGTAATGGTATTACCTCTGTAGCGATAGTGATAGTACCTACTTGTGCTGATAATGATAGTACCTGCTGTGGTGATGGTGATAGTACCTGCTGTGGTGATGGTGATAGTACCTGCTGTGGTGATGGTGATAGTACCTGCCTGTGGTGATAATGATAGTACCTGCTGTGGTGATGGTGATAGTACCTCCTGTGGTGATGGTGATAGTACCTGCTGTGGTGATGGTGATAGTACCTGCTGTGGTGATGGTGATAGTACCTGCTGTGGTGATGGTGATAGTACCTGCTGTGGTGATGGTGATAGTACCTGCTGTGGTGATGGTGATAGTACCTCCTGTGGTGATAATGATAGTACCTGCTGTGGTGATGGTGATAGTATCTACTGTGGTGATAATGATAGTACCTCCTGTGGTGATGGTGATAGTACCTGCTGTGGTGTTGGTGATAGTACCTGCTGTGGTGATAATGATAGTACCTGCTGTGGTGATGGTGATAGTACCTGCTGTGGTGATAATGATAGTACCTCCTGTGGTGTTGGTGATAGTACCTGCTGTGGTGATAATGATAGTACCTGCTGAGGTGATGGTGCTAGTACCTGCTGTGGTGATAGTGATAGTATCTTCTGTGGTGATAATGATAGTGCCTGCTGTGGTGATAATGATAGTGCCTGCTGTGGTGATTATGATAGTACCTGCTGTGGTGATAATGATAGTACCTGCTGAGGTAATGGTGATAGTACCTGCTGTGGCGATGGTGATAGTATTATTTTCTGTGGTGATAATGATAGTACCTACTGTGGTGATAATGATAGTACCTGCTGTGGTGATGGTGATAGTACCTGCTGTAGTGTTGGTGATAGTACCTGCTGTGGTGATGATGATAGTATCTGCTGTGATGATGGTGATAATACCTGCTGTTGTGATGGTGATAGTACCTGCTGTGGTGATAATGATAGTACCTGCTGTGGTGATAATGATACCTGCTGTGGTGATGGTGATAGTACCTGCTGCGGTGATGGTGATAGTACCCGCTGTGGTGATGATGATAGTACCTGCTGTGGTGATAATGATATTACATGCTGTGGTGATGGTTATAGTACCTGCTGTGGTGATGGTGATAGTACCTGCTGTGGTGATGGTGATATTACCTGCTGTGGTGATGGTGATAGTACCGGCTTTGGTGATAATGATAGTACCTGCTGTGGTGGTAATGATAGTACCTGCTGTGGTGATAATGATAGTACCTGCTGTGATGATGGTGATAGTACCTGCTGTGGTGATGGTGATAGTATCCCCTGTGATGATAATGATAGTACCTCCTGTGGTGATGGTGATAGTACCTGCTGTGGTGATAATGATAGTACCTGCTGTGGTGATGGTGAAAGTACCTGCCGTGGTAACAGTGATAGTACCTGCTGTGATGATGGTGATAGTACCTCCTGTGGTGATGGTGCTAGTACCTTTTGTGATAATAGTGATAGGCTTTGCTGTGGTGATAGTGACAGTACCTACTGTGGTAATAGTGATGAAGTTATGAATATATTATGAGATGTGTCTGCCATATCACAAGGCGAATGATGTTGCCAAACGTCTCTACTTATATCTCATTAAAGGTAAACTATGAGAACTTAGACATACGACGAGGTTGTCCTTCTTATCTTGAGCACATGGGTGCTTCTTCTATCAATATTCAGTCCACCACTTGCTGGGTGACACAGTCACCTTAGTGAGACATGCCCGTATTGGGAAAGTGCTGCACTTCCATTTTTGCTCGAATTCAGATTCATTTTTCATTGCATTTTTAGTTTTCTATGTATCAGCTGAGTCATTTTACACGGTAGATTAAGAAAATATATGTATTCAAAGGCCTTTATCTAATGGTTGTGTATATCAAATTAAATGAAGAGCTTGTGGAATGTATTACATAAGCAAACATATAAAAGTTGAAACACTAGATTTAACCTTCATGAATATAGCATTTAGATTGGTCAATAGAATATTGATAATAGAATCCTGCGTGATTCCCAGACCTTATATTCAAAACATGGTGTCCTACGGTCACGCTCCTTGTGATCCAATGATATCAGATCTGATATGTAAGAGGTTTCTGCTCAGTTGAAGTGTTATGACAGCGTGTCAATCAGGTATATGAAGGTTACTGCTTAATCGACCTGTTATGACCTGACCTGTCAATCATGCTTGATCCTACACTGACCTGGGTTTCTCCTGAATATGTTAGTTACTACCTTAACTTTCTGTCAGCTTGCCTGAAGATGTGGTAAACGAAAGCTCTTGTAGTTATCCATTCATTTCTCTAGTGGCTTTCTCTCCATCTTTTCGTACACAAGATTGTGTTTACACACACACACACACACACACACACACACACACACACACACACACACACATGTATATATATATATATATATATATATATATATATATATATATATATATATATATATATATATATATATTGTTTGCCCCAGACGCTTCACATGCCATGGTTCAATCCACTGACAACACGTCACCCCGGTATACCACATCGTTCCAATCCACTCTATTCCTTGCACGCCTTTCACCCGCCTGCATGTTCAGGCCTCGATCGCTCAAAATCTTTTTCACTCCATCCTGCCAACTCCAATTTGGTCTCCCACTTCTCGTTCCCTCCACCACTGACACACATATCCTCTTTGTCAATCTTTCCTCACTCATTCTCTCTATGTGACCAAACCATTTCAATATACCCTCTTCTGCTCTCTTAACCACACTCTTTTTATTACCACACATCTCTCTTACCCTTTCATTACTTACTCGATCAAACCACCTCACACCGCATATTGTCCTCAAACATCTCATTTCTAACACATCCACCCTCCTCCGCAAAACCCTATCTATAGCCCACGCCTCGCATCCATATAACATTCTTAGAACCACTACTCCTTCAAACATACCCAGTTTTGCTTTCCGAGATAAAGTTCTCGCCTTCCACACATTTTTCAATGCTCCCAAAACTTTCACCCCATCACCCACCCTGTGACTCACTTCCGCTTCCATGGTTCCATCCGCTACCAAATCCACTCCCAGATATCTGAAACTCTTCACTTCCTCCAGTTTTCATCCATTCAAACTTACCTCCCAATTGACTTGTCCTTCAACCATACGGTACGTAATAACCTTGCTCTTATTCACATTTACTCTCAGCTTTCTTCTTTCACACACTTTACCAAACTCAGTACCAACATCTGGAGTTTCTCACCCGAATCAGCCACCAGCGATGTATCATCAGCGAAAAAAAACTGACTCAATTCCCAAGCTCTCTCGTCCACAATAGACTACATACTTGCCCCTCTCTCTAAAACTCTTGCATTTACCTCCCTAACAACCCCATCCATAAACAAATCAAATAACCACGGAGACATCACGCATCTATGCCGTAAACCGACATTCACTGAGAACCAATCACTTTCCTCTCTTCCTACACGTACACATGCCTTACATCCTCGATAAAAACTTTTCACTGGTTCTTGCAAGTTGCTTCCCACACCAAATACTCTTAATACCTTCCACAGAGCATCTCTGTCAACTCTATCATATGCCATCTCCAGATCCATAGATGGTACATACAAATCCATTTGCTTTTCTGAGTATTTCTCACATACATTCTTCAAAGCAAACACCTGATCCACACATCCTCTACCACTTCTGAAACTATACTGCTCTTCCCCAATCTGATGCTCTGTACATGCCTTCACCCTCCCAATCAATACCCTCACATATAATTTCCCGGGAATACTCAACACTTTTACCTCTATGATTTGAACACTCACCTTTATCCCTTTTGCCTTTATAAAGAGGCACTATGCATGCATTCCGCCAATTCTCAGGTACTTCACTTGAATATCCGCACCAACCAGTCAACAACATAGTCACCCCCTATTTTGATAAATTCCACTGCAATACCATCGAAACCCATGGCCTTGCCGGCTTTCATCTTCTGCAAAGCTCTCACTACCTCTTCTCTGTTCACCAAATCATTCTCCCTGACCCTCTCACTTCGCACACCACCTCGACCAAAACACCGTATATCTGGCACTCTATCATCAAACACATTCAGCAAACCTTCATAATACTCACTCCTCTCCTTCTCACATCACCACTACTTGTTATTACCTCCCCATTAGCCCCCTTCACCGATGTTCCCATTTGTTCTATCTTACACACTTTATTCACTTCCTTCCAAAAAATCTTTTTATTCTCCCTAAACTTTAATGATTCTCACCCCAACTCTCATTTGCCTTCTTATTCACCTCTTGCACCTTTCTCTCGACCTCCTGCCTTTTTCTTTTATACATCTCCCAGTCATTTGCACTATTTCCCTGCAAACATCGACCAAATGCCTCTCTCTTCTCTTTCACTAATAACCTTACTTCTTCATCTCACCATTCACTACCATTTCTTATCTGCCCACTTACCACCTTTCTCATGCCACAAACATCTTTTGCGCAAGCCATCACTGCTTCCCTAAATAAATCCCATTCCTCCCCCACTCCCTTTACGTCCTTTGCACTCACCTTTTTCCATTCTGCACTCACTCTTTCCTGGTACTTCCTCACACATATCTCCTTCCCAAGCTAACTTACTCTCACCACTCTCTTCACACAAACCCCAACATTCTGAAAACCTCTACAAATCTTCAACTTCGCCTCAACAAGATAATGGTCAGACATCCCTCCAGTCGCACCTCTCAGCACATTAACATCGAAAAGTCTCTCTTTCGCGCGCCTATCAATTAACACCTAATCCTATAACGCTCTCTGACCATCTCTCCTACTTACATACGTATACTTATATATATATATATATATATATATATATATATATATATATATATATATATATATATATATATATATATATATATATATATATATATATATATATATATATATATATATATATATATGATATATATATTATATATTTTATATGTATTATATATATATATATATATATATACATATACGAATAAAGTGCATATAAACGCGCACATTCATAGAACATACAAACCTCCAACAGCCGGGATCGAACCCGAGACCCTTGTGCAAGACGCATGCATGCTAACCGTTAGGCTATGGGCCTGACTAATAGGAAACAACTATTCGAATTCTAAGTACTCTAATACCCTTCGTCTCACAATGGTGAGCAACGGGGTCTATACCGGTTATTTCCCAACAGGCGCACATAGCCAGCTGATATATATATATATATATATATATATATATATATATATATATATATATATATATATATATATATATATATATATATATATATATATATATATATGGATGTGCTGGAAATTAGATGTTTGAGGACAATGTGTGGTGTGAGGTGGTTTGATCGAGTAAGTAACGTAAGGGTAAGAGAGATGTGTGGAAATAAAAAGAGCGTGGTTGAGAGAGCAGAAGAGGGTGTTTTGAAATGGTTTGGGCACATAGAGAGATTGAGTGAGGAAAGATTGACCAAGAGGATATATGTGCCGGAGGTGGAGGGAACGAGGAGAAGAGGGAGACAAAATTGGAGGTGGAAAGATGGAGTGAAAAAGATTTTGTGTGATCGGGGCCTGAACATGCAGGAGGGTGAAAGGAGGGCAAGGAATAGAGTGAATTGGAGCGATGTGGTATACCGGGGTTGACGTGCTGTCAGTGGATTGAATCAAGGCATGTGAAGCGTCTGTGGTAAACCATGGAAAGCTGTGTAGGTATGTATATTTGCGTGTGTGGACGTATGCATATACATGTGTATGGGGGTGGGTTGGGTCCATTTCTTTCGTCTGTTTCCTTGCGCTACCTCGCAAACGCGGGAGACAGCGACAAAGCCAAAAAAAAAAAAAAAAAAAAATATATATATATATATATATATATATATATATATATATATATATATATATATACATATATATATATATATATATATATATATATATATATATATATATATATATATGTATATATATATACATATATATGTTAGGGAGGTAAATGCAAGAGTTTTGGAAAGAGGGGCAAGTATGAAGTCTGTTGGGGATGAGAGAGCTTGGGAAGTGAGTCAGTTGTTGTTCGCTGATGACACAGCGTTGGTGGCTGATTCATGTGTGAAACTGCAGAAGCTAGTGACTCAGTTTGGTAAAGTGTGTGGAAGAAGAAAGTTAAGAGTAAATGTGAATAAGAGCAAGGTTATTAGGTACAGTAGGGTTGAGGGTCAAGTCAATTGGGAGGTGAGTTTGAATGGAGAAAAACTAGAGGAAGTGAAATGTTTTAGATATCTGGGAGTGGATCTGGCAGCGGATGGAACCATGGAAGCGGAAGTGGATCATAGGGTGGGGGAGGGGGCGAAAATTCTGGGGGCCTTGAAGAATGTGTGGAAGTCGAGAACATTATCTCGGAAAGCAAAAATGGGTATGTTTGAAGGAATAGTGGTTCCAACAATGTTGTATGGTTGCGAGGCGTGGGCTATGGATAGAGTTGTGCGCAGGAGGATGGATGTGCTGGAAATGAGATGTTTGAGGACAATGTGTGGTGTGAGGTGGTTTGATCGAGTGAGTAACGTAAGGGTAAGAGAGATGTGTGGAAATAAAAAGAGCGTGGTTGAGAGAGCAGAAGAGGGTGTTTTGAAGTGGTTTGGGCACATGGAGATGATGAGTGAGGAAAGATTGACCAAGAGGATATATGTGTCGGAGGTGGAGGGAACAAGGAGAAGAGGGAGACCAAATTGGAGGTGGAAAGATGGAGTGAAAAAGATTTTGTGTGATCGGGGCCTGAACATGCAGGAGGGTGAAAGGAGGGCAAGGAATAGAGTGAATTGGAGCGATGTGGTATACCAGGGCTGACGTGCTGTCAGTGGATTGAATCAAGGCATGTGAAGCGTCTGGGGTAAACCATGGAAAGCTGTGTAGGTATGTATATTTGCGTGTGTGGACGTATGTATATACATGTGTATGGGGGGGGGGGGCTGGGCCACTTCTTTCGTCTGTTTCCTTGCGCTACCTCGCAAACGCGGGAGACAGCGATAAAGTATAAAAAAAAAAATATATATATATATATATATATATATATATATATATATATATATATATATATATATATATATATATATATATATAGTAAAAGCTTTGCGGAAGATGAAAGCTGGCAAGGCAGCAGGTTTGGATGGTATTGCAGTGGAATCTATTAAAAAAGGGGGTGACTGTATTGTTGACTGGTTGGTGATGTTATTTAATGTATGTATGACTCATGGTGAGGTGCCTGAGGATTGGCGGAATGCGTGCATAGTGCCATTGTACAAAGGCAAAGGGGATAAGAGTGAGTGCTCAAATTACAGAGGTATAAGTTTCTTGAGTATTCCTGGTAAATTATATGGGAGGGTATTGATTGAGAGGGTGAAGGCATGTACAGAGCGTCAGATTGGGGAAGAGCAGTGTGGTTTCAGAAGTGGTAGAGGATGTGTGGATCAGGTGTTTGCTTTGAAGAATGTATGTGAGAAATACTTAGAAAAGCAAATGGATTTGTATGTAGCATTTATGGATCTGGAGAAGGCATATGATAGAGTTGATAGAGATGCTCTGTGGAAGGTATTAAGAGTATATGGTGTGGGAGGAAAGTCGAAGCAGTGAAAAGTTTTTATCGAGGATGTAAGGCAGGTGTACGTGTAGGAAGAGAGGAAAGTGACTGGTTCTCAGTGAATGTAGGTTTGCGGCAGGGGTGTATGATGTTTCCATGGTTGTTTAATTTGTTTATGGATAGGGTTGTTAGGGAGGTGAATGCAAGAGTTTTGGAAAGAGGGGCAAGTATGAAGTCTGTCGTGGATGAGAGAGCTTGGGAAGTGAGTCAGTTGTTGTTCGCTGATGATACAGCGCTAGTGGCTGATTCATGTGAGAAACTGCAGAAGCTGGTGACTGAGTTTGGTAAAGTGTGTGAAAGAAGAAAGTTAAGAGTAAATGTGAATAAGAGCAAGGTTATAAGGTACAGTAGGGTTGAGGGTCAAGTCAATTGGGAGGTAAGTTTGAATGGAGAAAACTGGAGGAAGTAATGTGTTTTAGATATCTGGGAGTGGATCTGTCAGCGGATGGAACCATGGAAGCGGAAGTGAATCATAAGGTGGGGGAGGGGGCGAAAATCCTGGGAGCCTTGAAGAATGTGTGGAAGTCGAGAACATTATCTCGGAAAGCAAAAATGGGTATGTTTGAAGGAATAGTGGTTCCAACAATATTGTATGGTTGCGAGGCGTGGGCTATTGATAGAGTTGTGCGCAGGAGGGTGGATGTGCTGGAAATGAGATGTTTGAGGACAATATGTGGTGTGAGGTGGTTTGATCGAGTAAGTAATAGTAGGGTAGGAGAGATGTGTGGAAATAAAAAGAGCGTGGTTGAGAGAGCAGAAGAGGGTGTTTTGAAATGGTTTGGGCACATGGAGAGAATGAGTGAGGAAAGATTGGCCAAGAGGATATATGTGTCGGAGGTGGAGAGAACGAGGAGAAGTGGGAGACCAAATTGGAGGTGGAAAGATGGAGTGAAAAAGATTTTGAGTGATCGGGGCCTGAACATGCAGGAGGGTGAAAGGCGGGCAAGGAATAGAGTGAATTGGATCGATGTGGCATACCGGGGTTGACGTGCTGTTAGTGGATTGAATCAGGGCATGTGAAGCGTCTGGGGTAAACCATGGAAAGTTGTGTGGGGCCTGGATGTGGAAAGGGAGCTGTGGTTTCGGGCATTATTGCGTGACAGCTGGAGACTGAGTGTGAACGAATGGGGCCTTTGTTGTCTTTTTCTAGTGCTACCTCGCACACATGAGGGGGGAGGGGGATGGTATTCCATATGTGGCGAGGTGGCGATGGGAATGAATAGGGGTAGGCAGTGTGAATTGTGTGCATGGGTATATATGTTTGTGTCTGTGGTGTATATATATGTGTACATTGAGATGTATAGGTATGTATATTTGCGTGTGTGGGGGTGTGTGTGTGTACACTGTGTATGGGGGTGGGTTGGGCCATTTCTTTCGTTTGTTTCCTTGCGCTACCTCGCAAACGCGGGAGACGGCGACAAAGCAAAATAATAATAATAATAATAATAATATATATATATATATATATATATATATATATATATATATATATATTTTTTTTTTTTTTTTTTTTTTTTTTTTTTTTTATACTTTGTCGCTGTCTCCCGCATTTGCGAGGTAGCGCAAGGAAACAGACGAAAGAAATGGCCCAACCCCCCCCCCCATACACATGTACATACACACGTCCACACACGCAAATATACATACCTACACAGCTTTCCATGGTTTACCCCAGATGCTTCACATGCCTTGATTCAATCCACTGACAGCACGTCAACCCCTGTATACCACATCGCTCCAATTCACTCTATTCCTTGCCCTCCTTTCACCCTCCTGCATGTTCAGGCCCCGATCACACAAAATCTTTTTCACTCCATCTTTCCACCTCCAATTTTGTCTCCCTCTTCTCCTCGTTCCCTCCACCTCCGACACGTATATCCTCTTGGTCAATCTTTCCTCACTCATTCTCTCCATGTGCCCAAACCATTTCAAAACACCCTCTTCTGCTCTCTCAACCACGCTCTTTTTATTTCCACACATCTCTCTTACCCTTACGTTACTTACTCGATCAAACCACCTCACACCACACATTGTCCTCAAACATCTCATTTCCAGCACATCCATCCTCCTGCGCACAACTCTATCCATAGCCCACGCCTCGCAACCATACAGCATTGTTGGAACCACTATTCCTTCAAACATACCCATTTTTGCTTTCCGAGATAATGTTCTCGACTTCCACACATTTTTCAAGGCTCCCAAAATTTTCGCCCCCTCCCCCACCCTATGATCCACTTCCGCTTCCATGGTTCCATCCGCTGACAGATCCACTCCCAAATATCTAAAACACTTCACTTCCTCCAGTTTTTCTCCATTCAAACTCACCTCCCAATTGACTTGACCCTCAACCCTACTGTACCTAATAACCTTGCTCTTATTCACATTTACTCTTAACTTTCTTCTTCCACACACTTTACCAAACTCAGTCACCAGCTTCTGCAGTTTCTCACATGAATCAGCCACCAGCGCTGTATCATCAGCGAACAACAACTGACTCACTTCCCAAGCTCTCTCATCCCGAACAGACTTCATACTTGCCCCTCTTTCCAGGACTCTTGCATTTACCTCCCTAACAACCCCATCCATAAACAAATTAAACAACCATGGAGACATCACACACCCCTGCCGCAAACCTACATTCACTGACAACCAATCACTTTCCTCTCTTCCTACACGTACACATGCCTTACATCCTCGATAAAAACTTTTCACTGCTTCTAACAACTTGCCTCCCACACCATATATTCTTAATACCTTCCACAGAGCATCTCTATCAACTCTATCATATGCCTTCTCCAGATCCATAAATGCTACATACAAATCCATTTGCTTTTCTAAGTATTTCTCACATACATTCTTCAAAGCAAACACCTGATCCACACATCCTCTACCACTTCTGAAACCGCACTGCTCTTCCCCAATCTGATGCTCTGTACATGCCTTCACCCTCTCAATCAATACCCTCCCATATAATTTACCAGGAATACTCAACAAACTTATACCTCTGTAATTTGAGCACTCACTCTTATCCCCTTTGCCTTTGTACAATGGCACTATGCACGCATTCCGCCAATCCTCAGGCACCTCACCATGAGTCATACATACATTAAATAACCTTACCAACCAGTCAACAATACAGTCACCCCCTTTTTTAATAAATTCCACTGCAATACCATCCAATCCTGCTGCCTTGCCGGCTTTCATCTTCCGCAAAGCTTTTACTACCTCTTCTCTGTTTACCAAATCATTTTCCCTAACCCTCTCACTTTGCACACCACCTCGACCAAAACACCCTATATCTGCCACTCTGTCATCAGACACATTCAACAAACCTTCAAAATACTCATTCCATCTCCTTCTCACATCACCACTACTTGTTATCACCTCCCCATTTACGCCCTTCACTGAAGTTCCCATTTGCTCCCTTGTCTTACGCACCCTATTTACCTCCTTCTAGAACATCTTTTTATTCTCCCTAAAATTTACTGATAGTCTCTCACCCCAACTCTCATTTGCCCTTTTTTTCACCTCTTGCACCTTTCTCTTGACCTCCTGTCTCTTTCTTTTATACTTCTCCCACTCAATTGCATTTTTTCCCTGCAAAAATCGTCCAAATGCCTCTCTCTTCTCTTTCACTAATACTCTTACTTCTTCATCCCACCACTCACTACCCTTTCTAAACAGCCCACCTCCCACTCTTCTCATGCCACAAGCATCTTTTGCGCAATCCATCACTGATTCCCTAAATACATCCCATTCCTCCCCCACTCCCCTTACTTCCATTGTTCTCACCTTTTTCCATTCTGTACACAGTCTCTCCTGGTACTTCCCCACACAGGTCTCCTTCCCAAGCTCACTTACTCTCACCACCTTCTTCACCCCAACATTCACTCCTCTTTTCTGAAAACCCATACTAATCTTCACCTTAGCCTCCACAAGATAATGATCAGACATCCCTCCAGTTGCACCTCTCAGCACATTAACATCCAAAAGTCTCTCTTTCGCACGCCTGTCAATTAACACGTAATCCAATAACGCTCTCTGGCCATCTCTCCTACTTACATAAGTATACTTATGTATATCTCGCTTTTTAAACCAGGTATTCCCAATCATCAGTCCTTTTTCAGCACATAAATCTACAAGCTCTTCACCATTTCCATTTACATATATATATATATATATATATATATATATATATATATATATATATATATATATATATATATATATATATATATATATATATATATATTCAGTGGTGAAATTGATGAGAACTGCTATTGACGTTTGTGTGAATAAATTGTACATTTCCTTTTCCATAACCAGAGGTTGAACCATTATGTGACGTTCATTTTTCATTCATTTCAAGCTAAAAGTTTGTTTTCTAAATTGTTTCTTACATTTTTCATATGTATATATATGTATGTGTGGGTGTGTGTGTGTGTGTGCGTGTGTGTGTGTGTGTGTGTGTGTGTGTGTGTGTGTGTTTATATATGTATATTATCCCTGGGGATAGGGGTGAAAGAATACTTCCCACGTATTCCTCGCGTGTCGTAGAAAGCGACTAGAGGGGACGGGAGCGGGGGGCCGGAAATCCTCCCCTCCTTGTATTAACTTTCTAAAATGGGAAACAGAAGAAGGAGTCACGCGGGGAGTGCTCATCCTCCTCGAAGGCTCAGAGTGGGGTGCCTAAATGTGTGTGGATGTAACCAAGATGTGAAAAAAGGAGAGATAGGTAGTATGTTTGAGGAAAGGAACCTGGATGTTTTGGCTCTGAGTGAAACGAAGCTCAAGGGTAAAGGGGAAGAGTGGTTTGGAAATGTCTGGGGAGTGAAGTCAGGGGTAAGTGAGAGGACAAGAGCAAGGGAAGGAGTAGCAATACTCCTGAAACAGGAGTTGTGGGAGTATGTGATAGAATGTAAGAAAGTAAATTCTCGATTAATATGGGTAAAATTGAAAGTTGATGGAGAGAGGTGGGTGATTATTGGTGCATATGCACCTGGGCATGAGAAGAAAGATCATGAGAGGCAAGTGTTTTGGGAGCAGCTAAATGAGTGTGTTAGCGGTTTTGATGCACGAGACCGGGTTATAGTGATGGGTGATTTGAATGCAAAGGTGAGTAATGTGGCAGTTGAGGGAATAATTGGTATGCATGGGGTGTTCAGTGTTGTAAATGGAAATGGTGAAGAGCTTGTAGATTTATGTGCTGAAAAAGGACTGATGATTGGGAATACCTGGTTTAAAAAGCGAGATATACATAAGTATACTTATGTAAGTAGGAGAGATGGCCAGAGAGCGTTATTGGATTACGTGTTAATGGACAGGCGTGCGAAAGAGAGACTTTTGGATGTCAATGTGCTGAGAGGTGCAACTGGAGGGATGTCTGATCATTATCTTGTGGAGGCTAAGGTGAAGATTAGTATGGGTTTTCAGAAAAGAAGAGTGAATGTTGGGGTGAAGAAGGTGGTGAGAGTAAGTGAGCTTGGGAAGGAGACCTGTGTGAAGAAGTATCAGGAGAGACTGTGTACAGAATGGAAAAAGGTGAGAACAATGGAAGTAAGGGGAGTGGGGGAGGAATGGGATGTATTTAGGGAATCAGTGATGGATTGCGCAAAAGATGCTTGTGGCATGAGAAGAGTGGGAGGTGGGCTGTTTAGAAAGGGTAGTGAGTGGTGGGATGAAGAAGTAAGAGTATTAGTGAAAGAGAAGAGAGAGGCATTTGGACGATTTTTGCAGGGAAAAAATGCAATTGAGTGGGAGAAGTATAAAAGAAAGAGACAGGAGGTCAAGAGAAAGGTGCAAGAGGTGAAAAAAAGGGCAAATGAGAGTTGGGGTGAGAGACTATCAGTAAATTTTAGGGAGAATAAAAAGATGTTCTGGAAGGAGGTAAATAGGGTGCGTAAGACAAGGGAGCAAATGGGAACTTCAGTAAAGGGCGTAAATGGGGAGGTGATAACAAGTAGTGGTGATGTGAGAAGGAGATGGAATGAGTATTTTGAAGGTTTGTTGAATGTGTCTGATGACAGAGTGGCAGATATAGGGTGTTTGGGTCGAGGTGGTGTGCAAAGTGAGAGGGTTAGGGAAAATGATTTGGTAAACAGAGAAGAGGTAGTAAAAGCTTTGCGGAAGATGAAAGCCGGCAAGGCAGCAGGTTTGGATGGTATTGCAGTGGAATTTATTAAAAAAGGGGGTGACTGTATTGTTGACTGGTTGGTAAGGTTATTTAATGTATGTATGACTCATGGTGAGGTGCCTGAGGATTGGCGGAATGCTTGCATAGTGCCATTGTACAAAGGCAAAGGGGATAAGAGTGAGTGCTCAAATTACAGAGGTATAAGTTTGTTGAGTATTCCTGGTAAATTATATGGGAGGGTATTGATTGAGAGGGTGAAGGCATGTACAGAGCATCAGATTGGGGAAGAGCAGTGTGGTTTCAGAAGTGGTAGAGGATGTGTGGATCAGGTGTTTGCTTTGAAGAATGTATGTGAGAAATACTTAGAAAAGCAAATGGATTTGTATGTAGCATTTATGGATCTGGAGAAGGCATATGATAGAGTTGATAGAGATGCTCTGTGGAAGGTATTAAGAATATATGGTGTGGGAGGCAAGTTGTTAGAAGCAGTGAAAAGTTTTTATCGAGGATGTAAGGCATGTGTACGTGTAGGAAGAGAGGAAAGTGATTGGTTCTCAGTGAATGTAGGTTTGCGGCAGGGGTGTGTGATGTCTCCATGGTTGTTTAATTTGTTTATGGATGGGGTTGTTAGGGAGGTAAATGCAAGAGTTTTGGAAAGAGGGGCAAGTATGAAGTCTGTTGGGGATGAGAGAGCTTGGGAAGTGAGTCAGTTGTTGTTCGCTGATGATACAGCGCTGGTGGCGGATTCATGTGAGAAACTGCAGAAGCTGGTGACGGAGTTTGGTAAAGTGTGTGGAAGAAGAAAGTTAAGAGTAAATGTGAATAAGAGCAAGGTTATTAGGTACAGTAGGGTTGAGGGTCAAGTCAATTGGGAGGTGAGTTTGAATGGTGAGAGGCTGGAGGAAGTGAAGTGTTTTAGATATCTGGGAGTGGATCTGTCAGCGGATGGAACCATGGAAGCGGAAGTGGATCATAGGGTGGGGGAGGGGGCGAAAATTTTGGGAGCCTTGAAAAATGTGTGGAAGTCGAGAACATTATCCCGGAAAGCAAAAATGGGTATGTTTGAAGGAATAGTGGTTCCAACAATGTTGTATGGTTGCGAGGCGTGGGCTATGGATAGAGTTGTGCGCAGGAGGATGGATGTGCTGGAAATGAGATGTTTGAGGACAATGTGTGGTGTGAGGTGGTTTGATCGAGTAAGTAACGTAAGGGTAAGAGGGATGTGTGGAAATAAAAAGAGCGTGGTTGAGAGAGCAGAAGAGGGTGTTTTGAAGTGGTTTGGGCACATGGAGAGAATGAGTGAGGAAAGATTG
Organism: Panulirus ornatus; assembly: GCF_036320965.1. Classification (NCBI taxonomy): domain Eukaryota; kingdom Metazoa; phylum Arthropoda; class Malacostraca; order Decapoda; family Palinuridae; genus Panulirus; species Panulirus ornatus. The sequence continues at coordinate 37,958,560 of NC_092227.1, read as the reverse complement.
ACCAAGAGGATATATGTGTCGGAGGTGGAGGGAACGAGGAGAAGAGGGAGACCAAATTGGAGGTGGAAAGATGGAGTGAAAAGGATTTTGTGTGATCGGGGCCTGAACATGCAGGAGGGTGAAAGGAGGGCAAGGAATAGAGTGAATTGGAGCGATGTGGTATACAGGGGTTGACGTGCTGTCAGTGGATTGAATCAAGGCATGTGAAGCGTCTGGGGTAAACCATGGAAAGCTGTGTAGGTATGTATATTGCGTGTGTGGACGTGTGTATGTACATGTGTATGGGGGGGGGGTTGGGCCATTTCTTTCGTCTGTTTCCTTGCGCTACCTCGCAAACGCGGGAGACAGCGACAAAGTATAAAAAAAAAAAAAAAAAAAAAAATATATATATATATATATATATATATATATATATATATATATATATATATACTTCAATTTGTAGCAGATATATTCTGGTCTACTTACAGATAAAGTAACTTTCAGATACCTGCGTAAATATGGTTTGAGGAGAGCGTAAGTTTCTGTCCAGCGGCAGACGGGTTCTCACGTGTATTCTCACAGGGCCCGAGTAAGCCGTGTATTATTTGTGGGCTTCTGTTCTTTTTGAAAGAGTCTTTTTCCGTTTCCCGTGAGAGAGGCCCACGACACTCCAGGTACGCGAGCAACCAGATACTCTTTTTCGTTTTTTCCTGGACAGCTGAAGGTGTAGGGTTGTGGGAGGAAACTAGCTCCCTGACGGTGGTGGGTCTGATGGCATACTTGTGGAGGAAGAAGTTTACTGTGAGAAGAGGCTATTGTGGAGCTGGTCATCAAGCATCAGGCTCTCTGCCATGAATAGTATTATGCTGCAGCCTACAGAATTATTCTAATAGAATAGATACACACCTAAACACAGACAAACACACACACACAGACAGACAGACAGACACACACACACACACACACACACACACACACAGACAGGCAGACACACACACACACACATACACACACAGAGACACACACAGACACACACACGCACACACACACACAGACACAGACACACAGACAGACAGACAGACACACACACACACACACACACACACACACACACACGCTAAAGATGCTCAGTTTTACCCTTCTTCCCATTTTTTATATTAGCTAGAAATAGATTTAGTTAAAGGTGAATATCAAGACCTGGCTATTGTGACAAGATCCAGAAAAAGGAAGCAAGAGAAAGGGTTAAACCTGAATCATGAGACAGCACAAGTTTGGAGATATTGGCTGAAATAATAAAAAAAAATCAGGATCAAATATTAACAGAATTTGAGACAGAGGTAAAGAAAATAAAGAGTAGATCTAAGGATTGTTAAAGGTGTCATGTTATGAAAGAGGAACTCAGGAAATTGAAAGTTAAGATCAATGGTCATGAGCGCAGATTGGCATCAGTCCAGAGGTATGATAAAGCATGTGACCAGGGGTATGATAAAGCATGTGACCAGGGGTATGATAAAGCATGTAACCAGGGGTATGATAAAGCATGTGACCAGGGGTATGATAAAGCATGTGACCAGGGGTATGATAAAGCATGTGACCAGGGGTATGATAAAGCATGTGACCAAAGATATGATAAAGCATGTAACCAGGGGTATGATAAAGCATGTAACCAGGGGTATGATAAAGCATGTAACCAGGGGTATGATAAAGCATGTAACCAGGGGTATGATAAAGCATGTAACCAGGGGTATGATAAAGCATGTGACCAGGGTATGATAAAGCATGTGACCAGGGGTATGATAAAGCATGTAAGTAGAGGTATGGAGACACAATGTTTAAAGAGCAGTACAGTTCAGAGGAGGCTGTTCTAGATGTCCTAGATGCTGTTGAACAGGAGGACAAGTCCATAACATTGAGTACAAACATCACTGAAAATAGTAGAGAGGGAGGTCGGTGCATGCTGACTGACACACTGTGACAGGAACTTGAGGACACTGAAACCGAGGTGCTTTGGGGCAATGAGTGCAGCTGTGGAGATTTAGTCTGGTGGCCAAGGATTAGAGGAAAGTGTAGAGCGTAAAGGATCAGTGCTTAGTAGTAAGAAAGGATATCATAGAAAAAGCCAGAGGCTGTTGAACACAACTGATGGGGTTACATGCAGGGTGGACGGCACTCAATTGGAAGGATGAGTTACCCAGGAGCTTGACAGACGTAAATCTTTTATCACTTTTGGACTATATGAAGAGCGTAACAGAAGGAAACGGGAAATAAAGAAAAATTGGTTATTAATTAGTTACTAGAAGAAATAAAGTTACCAGATGGAAGCTGTGATAAGGGAAAGAATTGGTGGCTATAAGCAAGACATACAGCGACGATCAATTATGGATAGGTTTGATTTGGAGTCATCTAGCAAGGAGGTACTTAGACAGGTTAAGAAACTTAAAAATAACGTGGAACTTAAAAAGAAGTATTCATCATTCATCAAGCTTATTAGACCAAACAAATAGAAACAAAAACAAAAAAAAGCAAAAATTCAGCCAGAAACAAAACCGAATTACGCCGACTGAAGCAAGAGTTACCCAGCCAGCGTTGGAGAGTTGTCAGGATTATGAGGGGACGATAATGTTAGGCAGAGAGTACTGCATGTAAAGGGTGACGGGGTAGTAGTGCATGGTAAGGAGCCAGAATTCAAGGATCGTGTAAGGGAAACTGCATTTGATATTGTTAGGGTTGTGTAAACAAAGTTCACTACAGAGATAAGATCGCGCCCTTCCTATACAGGATACTTGATTGTAAGGAAGAAAGAGAAGATAAAGGAGAAGGAGGTTTGCGTCTCTTAAGTGTTATCCTTAACGTTTCATGAAACAGTAATAGATGGCTCATTCAGCCAACACATAGTGGCTGCAGGAAGGAAGTTTATAGTGATGTTGATGATACATAATCCTCCAAAGAATTTTAGCGATCCAGAACATATATGCGTTACATGACAACAACGAAGGAACGTTCAGGATGGAACATGAAGTGAAACATCCACTTCTCTGAGAAGGTAAAGTGTTGATCATTAGGAATTTTAACCATAAGGAGATAGACTGGCGGGTTTTGGATTCTAATAGTGAGAGGGAAGCATGGAGAAACAAAGTCCTGGAGTATTGATAAGACATTGTCCTATACCAGCATGTCAGTGAACACACTAGGATAAAAGAAACTGACTTTCTCATTACTGGCATCGATATTGAAAATATCATCTATGACACACCACTTAGAAAGAATGATCACATAAGCTTAAGTCTGGTTATATGGTAAACGAAGAAATCAAAAGAGCAGAGACGATACAGGAATTGAGGAACAGATATTATCAGAAAGCACGCAGAGCTTATGATCTCTCTGTAATATAGACTGGGAAATCAAGTTCAGTAGCCAGGAGTCAGTATTGTGGTGAAATATTGCGTGAAATTTACAATGAACGAGTGGGAGAATGTGTACCTCTAGCCTGAATAACGAGGGAAGGTGAAAGAAGAGAAAGAATGATTTGATCATAGATGTAAAAAAGTAAGGGAGCTTCTAGATGTGAAGCGGCGATGTAGAACAAGGAGCGGATATAGCACGATAAGGAAGGAGGGACTGAAACTCTGATGATAATAATGTGGACAAGGCAGCTGGAAATTACTAACTTTTCCATAAATTCATCAAGAGCCGATTGTCATTTAAAGAGCAGCTAATCAGATTAAGGGAGTTCGGGGGAAAATAGTTGAGGATGTAAAAATATGCGAAGAATTGAGTAACAAGTTCAAAGGCGCTTTTATGGCGGAAGACACTATAGCCCCATCACTAATGATAAGGGATAGTGAGGAGGCTTTAGATAAAATTGAGATAAGCAGGAAAGGTATTGACAAAATACTAAAATGTCTTGACCCATACAAGACTCATGGTCCTGACGAAATTTCATAATATGTGCTGAAAATGAGTGCGGTTGACCTGATCACAAATTTAAGTTTTTAGAACAGAACGATGATGTGAACAGTGACCAGTCAGTCTTTGAGAGATGTAGAGATAGAACAGCAGAGGACATAACATGAAATTAAGCAGGGAACCTGTCAACATGATGTAAAGAAGCGCTCTCAGAATGGTGGATGAATGGAATACAGTGAGTGAGGACATGTCTAATGCAGACAGCATATGTAGATTTAAGAAGTTGCATGATAGAGAGAAGTTAGAGATTAGGCTTCACTACTGCAAATATCTCTCCCCTTACACAGACAGACAGACAGACAGACAGACACACGGGAGTTCTTCATGTAATGGTGAGCGTTGCTAACAATGAGTCATCAAGGGCCCGCATGGGTTCGAGTCCTTGGGGCGGGAGGTATTCATCCTACCGTCGGGGCTGATCGATAAATGGGTACCCGTCTTAGGCTGGAGTGCGTGTGCGTATGTGTGTGTGTGTGTGTGTGTGTGTGTGTGTGTGTGTGTGTGTGTGTGTGGAGAGAGAGAGAGAGAGAGAGAGAGAGAGAGAGAGAGAGAGAGAGAGAGAGAGAGAGAGAGAGAGAGAGAGAGAGAGAGAGAGAGAGAGAGAGAGAGAGTAATGATATGGTACAAACAAACAAGGTTTAGAGACGAAGCAACACGAGTGTTGATCTCTCCCCATAACACACACATACTGATCTCTTACTTCACAAAATTATGAGCCATCAAGCCTGTTCTTGCCCCGTGTGTACTTATTTCATATTGGTTGGCCTAAGTTTGCCAGGTGTTACTGCGTCACGCCTCTAGATGATATATTTACAATAGAAGCATAAATTCTAACTCGAATATTCTCTCCAGTAAGAGGCCCCAACCTCGGTCCTGGAGTCAGCGTTTGGCCCGATCACTGACCCAGCAGGTTATGTTTTATGTATCTGATCTCACAGCCAGAGTCGTTGCTACCTCACCTCACACCTCTCTATCTCAGGAGATCCGCGCTCAACCCAGCCTGGCCCCTAAAGATGTACTAACTTAAGGTTTTAGTATTTTTCACACTCGAGATTAATAATCGCAGGAGAGATTAAAGTTTGCCACCGTGTGAAGTCTCCCATGAGAGCCTTGAACCATGGCCTGGTGGTTGTCAAGGCGACACAGAGAGCGAGGATCGCACCACAAACACGTCCACTGGACATATTTCTCCTGAGATATTTAGAGCTGTTGTTGTTGTTGTTGTTGTTGTTGTTGTTGTTGTTGTTGTCACTTAGCTACACATTGTCTGCCGGCCATGAGAGACATTCCTCAACATATGTCGACAGTTTGGCGCAGGAACATTAACATAAGTGTGTGACACTCACGTTTCATAATCATGACAGAAAATGACTATCGTCAAGTAAAGCTTCTCATAAGGACAAAGAAAATGGAATCAAATTGATGTGTTCTTCAGGACGCCAACCCTGTGCTGGTGGGGTGGGGTGGGGGTGGGGGTGGGTGGGGTGGGGGTGGGTGGGGATAGGGTGGTGGTGGGGTGGGGTGGGGTGGGGGTGGGGGTGGGGTGGGGTGGGGTGGGGGTGGGGTTGGGGGTAGGGTGGGGTGGGGTGGGGATGGGGTGGGGTGGGGGTTTTTGGCTCTCGTGGACAGTCATAGCAGTGAGGCTGGGCAGCAGACCATTAGCTGCAACACCATACGTGAAAGACACATGGAAAGAGAGCTTTTTCTCTCTTTCTTTCTTTCTTTCTTTTCCCTCTCTCTCTAGCTGTTAGGGGTCTTTACTTTCTGGCTCAGCCACACGCGGGCTGCTGGCTTAGAGTCCACAGACACAGTCTCTCTATATCTAGTATCATAACACATGACAGCACGTTACTCACACGTCTCGTTTTTCTTAAATCTATGTTCTTTTTTTCTCCGTCGAGCCCTACGTGCTAGCCCTGCCTTTTGGAGAATTCTCGTAATTACACTTAAGTAATTACTACAGCACTTTACAACACAACCAGGTTTCTAGGATTTCATGGGTTAGTTGATTCGATGACAAAATATAGTTTGTGCAACTATTAATCTCGAGTGTTGCATAGAACACAAACCTGGCGTCAGTTATTGTCAGGAATGTCACTGTTACAGTATTCGTAACGTCGCAGCTAGAAACTAATATATCAACTCTCAAGTCAACGTAAGATTCTGGATGTATGTTATCCTGAAGAATAGATCACAGTGCTCACAAGTGGATGATACCAGCCAGTGCAGGTGGGTTATATGTGTTAATGATATCGATGAACTTCCTCATAAGAAAAGAAAACGTTATATTGTGTTATGATCTAAAATGATCCTCCGTCACCTGCCATGGTCTACAGAGTAAGGAGCAGCCCGGCCGTACAAGGGCAGTACAAAACTTCAAAACAATTCCATAGCTTTCCTTCCGTACCAGACAAGCCAGTAGCATACTGGGCTGCTCTACTGGTCGCCTGGGTTTGACATTTCGGCAACTAGTGATACCATGTGATACCATGTTATATCATGTGATATCATGTGATATCATGTGATATCATGTGATGTGACGAAGGATCACACTGGACCATTGTTTGGTCTGAGATGAAAGCTTCTGTCCCATCGTAGACTAGAGCATAGCTCACTGCCACTGTGCTTTACATGAATTACATAACATGAATGAAAAAATAATTGGAAATGTATTTCAGAGAACATAGGTTACTCTGAGTTTGTAACCTAAGAGAGGTGAGGTCGTCGAGGATGACCTGTGCCCTAATCTCGTCAGCTGTTTCTTAATTCATTTCCCGGCCCCGCCCAGTGGCGGGTGGTGTATCATATTCTGGTTCTCTCTATCTGCTCTCATTCTAGACAGTGTAATCATACGAAAGAGCTAGACACTTCGTATTTCCCGTTTCCATGTAGATTTATCTGCATATATATATATATATATATATATATATATATATATATAATACATATTTTTATTTTTTTGCTTTGTCGCTGTCTCCCGCGTTTGCGAGGTAGCGCAAGGAAACAGACGAAGGATATGGCCCAACCCACCCCCATACACATGTATATACATACCTCCACACACGCAAGTATACATACCTACACAGCTTTCCATGGTTTACCCCAGACGCTTCACATGCCCTGATTCAATCCACTGACAGCACGTCAACCCCGGTATACCACATCGCTCCAACTCACTCTATTCCTTGCCCTCCTTTCACCCTCCTGCATGTTCAGGCCCCGATCACACAAAATCTTTTTCACTCCACCTTTCCACCTCCATTTTGGTCTCCCTCATCTCCTCGTTCCCTCCACCTCCGACACATATATCCTCTTGGTCAATCTTTCCTCACTCATTCTCTCCATGTGACCAAACCATTTCAAAACACCCTCCTCTGCTCTCTCAACCACGCTCTTTTTATTTCCACACATCTCTCTTACCCTTACGTTACTTACTCGATCAAACCACCTCACACCACACATTGTCCTCAAACATCTCATTTCCAGCACATCCATCCTCCTGCGCACAACTCTATCCATAGTCCACGCCTCGCAACCATACAACATTGTTGGAACCACTATTCCTTCAAACATACCCATTTTTGCTTTCCGAGATAATGTTCTCGACTTCCACACATTCTTCAAGGCTCCCAGAATTTTCGCCCCCTCCCCCACCCTATGATCCACTTCCGCTTCCATGGTTCCATCCGCTGCCAGATCCACTCCCAGATATCTAAAACACTTCACTTCCTCCAGTTTTTCTCCATTCAAACTCACCTCCCAGTTGACTTGACCCTCAACCCTACTGTACCTAATAACCTTGCTCTTATTCACATTTATATATATATATATATATATATATATATATATATATATATATATATATATATATATATATATATATATATATATATATATATATATATTATCCCTGGGGATAGGGGAGAAAGAATACTTCTCACGTATTCCCTGCGTGTCGTACAAGGCGACTAAAAGGGAAGGGAGCGGGGGGTTGGAAATCCTCCCCTCTCGTTTTTAATTTTCCAAAAGAAGGAACAGAGAAGGGGGCCAACTGAGGATATTCCCTCAAAGGCTCAGTCCTCTGTTGTTAATGCTACCTCGATATTGCGGGAAATGGCGAACAGTAAAAATTATATATATATATATATATATATATATATATATATATATATATATATATATATATATATATATATATATATATATATATATATATTTATATATACATACATATATATATATATATATATATATATATATATATATATATATATATATATATATATATATATATATATATATGTACATGTATATATATATATATATATATATATATATATATATATATATATATATATATATATATATATATATATATATATATATATATATATATATATATGTATATATATATATATATATATATATATATATATATATATATATATATATATATATATATATATATATATATATATATATATATATATATATATATATATATATATATATATATATATATATATATATACATGTACATATATATATATATATATATATATATATATATATATATATATATATATATATATATATATATATATATATATATATATATATATATATATATATATATATATATATATATATATATATATATATATATATATATATATATATATATATATATATATATATATACCGGGGTTGACGTGCTGTCAGTGGATTGAATCAGGGCATGTGAAGCGGCTGGGGTAAACCATGGAAAGTTGTGTGGGGCCTGGATGTGGAAAGGGAGCTGTGGTTTCGGGCATTATTTCATGACAGCTAGAGACTGAGTGTGAACGAATGGGGCCTTTGTTGTCTTTTCCTAGCGCTACCTCGCACACATGAGGGGGGAGGGGATGGTATTCCATGTGCGGCGAGGTGGCGATTCGAATGAATAAAGGCAAAAAGTGTGAATTGTGTGCATGGGTATATATGTATGCGTCTGTGTGTGTATATATATGTGCACATTGAGATGTATAGGTATGTATATTTGCGTGTGTGGACGTGTATGTATATACATGTGTATGGGGGTGGGTTGGGCCATTTCTTTCGTCTGTTTCCTTGCGCTACCTCGCAAACGCGGGAGACAGCGACAAAGCAAAATAAATAAATAGATAAATATATGTACATATTCATATATATATATATATATATATATATATATATATATATATATATATATATATATATATATATATATATATATTTATATATATTTTACTTATTATTATATTTTGCTTTGTCGCTGTCTCCCGCGTTTGCGAGGTAGCTCAAGTAAACAGGCGAAAGAAATGGCCCAACCCACCCCCATACACATGTATATACATACACGTCCACGCGCACAAAATTACCTACCTATACATCTCAATGTACACATATATATACACACACAGACACATACATATATACCCATGCACACAATTCACACTGTCTGCCTTTATTCAATCCCATCGCCTCCTCGCCACACATGGAATACCATCCCCCTCCCCCCTCATGTGTGCGAGGTAGCGATAGGAAAAGACAACAAAGGCCCCATTCGTTCACACTTAGTCTCTAGCTGTCCCTCAACCCTACTGTACCTAATAACCTTGCTCTTATTCACATTTACTCTTAACTTTCTTCTTTCACACACTTTACCAAACTCAGTCACCAGCTTCTGCAGTTTCTCACATGAATCAGCCACCAGCGATGTATCATCAGCGAACAACAACTGACGCACTTCCCAAGCTCTCTCATCCACACCAGACTTGATACTTGCCTCTCTTTCCAAAACTCTTGCATTCACCTCCCTAACAACCCTATCCATAAACAAATTAAACAACCATGGAGACATCACACACCCCTGCCGCAAACCTACATTCACTGACAACCAATCACTTTCCTCTCTTCCTACACGTACACATGCCTTACATCCTCGATAAAAACTTTTCACTGCTTCTAACAACTTGCCTCTCACACCATATATTCTTAATACCTTCCACAGAGCATCTCTATCAACTCTATCATATGCCTTCTCCAGATCCATAAATGTTGCATACAAATCCATTTGCTTTTCTAAGTATTTCTCACATACATTTTTCAAAGCAGACACATGATCCACACATCCTCTACCACTTCTGAAACCACACTGCTCTTCCCCAATCTGATGCTCTGTACATGCCTTCACCCTCTCAATCAAAACCCTCCCATGTGATTTACCAGCAATACTCATCAAACTTATACCTCTGTAATTTGAGCACTTACTCTTATCCCCTTTGCCTTTGTACAATGGCACTATGCACGCATTCCGCCAATCCTCAGGCACCTCACCATGAGTCATACATACATCAAATAACCTTACCAACCAGTCAACAATACAGTCACCCACTTTTTTAATAGATTCCACTGCAATACCATCCAAACCTGCTGCCTTACCGGCTTTCATCTTCCGCAAAGCTTTTACTACCTCTTCTCTGTTTACCAAATCATTTTCCCTAACCCTCTCACTTTGAACACCATCTCGACCAAAACACCCTATATCTGCCACTCTATCATCAAACACATTGAACAAACCTTCAAAATACTCACTCCATCTCCTTCTCACATCAACATTACTTGTTATCACCTCCCCATCAGCGCTCTTAACTGAAGTTCCCATTTGCTCCCTTGTCTTACGCACTTTATTTACCTCCTTCCAGAACATCTTTTTATTCTCCCTAAAATTTAATGATACTCTCTCACCCCAACTCTCATTTGCTCTCTTTTTCACCTCTTGCACCTTTTTCCTGACCTCCTGTCTCTTTGTTTTATACATGTCCCGCTCAATTGCATTTTTTCCCTGCAAAAATTGTCCAAATGCCTCTCTCTTCTCTTTCACTAATAATCTTACTTCTTCATCCCACCACTCACTACCCTTTCTAATCAACCCACCTCCCACGCTTCTCATGCCACAAGCATCTTTTGCGCACTCCATCACTGAATCCCTAAATACATCCAATTCCTCCCCCACTCCCCTTACTTCCATTGTTCTCACCTTTTTCCATTCTGTACTCAGTCTCTCCTGGTACTTCCTCACACAAGTCTCCTTCCTAATATATATATATATATATATATATATATATATATATATATATATATATATATATATATATATATATATATATATATATATATATATATATATATATATATATATATATATATATATATATATATATATATATATATATATATATATATATATATATATATATATATATATATATATATATATATATATATATATATATATATACATATACACACACACATACACACACACACACACAGAGGTAGCCTAACTCGCATTATATAGTTGCCTTGGGGACGGGGGGTTAGGCGACGGAGTGAGTATTTTGAAGGGTTGTTGAATGCATTCAGTGATCTGGGGAGGTATGCGAAGTGAGAGTCACGGCAGATGGGTTAGTGAAAACAGAAGAGGTGATGAAAGCCTAACATAAGGAGGAACAAAGAATCGTTGGAAGAAATATTGTGTATAAGGCAGGAGAAAATACAGCACTTTTCCATAAATTCATCTGGGTAAAGTGCCAGTTAAAGAACAGCTAATCAGGCTAAGGGATTCAGAGGGAAGAGTCTAAACGGATCATTTGAGGATATGTGAGGGGCTGAATGTTAGGTTTAAAGGTATTCTTGCTATGGAAAATACTAATGCCAAGCACCAGTGAGACAGAATTAGGAGGTGGTTTTAAGAACCTCTGAGACATCTAGGAAAAACATGAACAGAAGTTGTATACAGACACACGACACATTTTTTGAAATATCGTTCAAGATGCCGCTGGTTGAAGGCAGACTGCCAAGGGAGTCGAAAAGGGTAAAGTTCATATCTCTTTATACGATGAAAGACCGGAAGGAGGCGTTGAACTGTAAAGCGGTCTTCTGACGAGTGTCTGCGACATATTGGAAGGGGTGATCAGAAAGCAAATGAATGACTTCCTGCAGAGAAGAAATTATTTATGAAAGAGGCAACAAAGTTTCAGGCAAAAGGGTACATGTGTAAAGAACCTTAAAAAATTTTCTAGGAGAGAGTTTGCTGGGTTTTAGATAAGATGAGAGCTAGGTGGACTGTTTGTCTTTGGAGTGCCATTATGGCACAAGGGACGCTAGATCACCAGGCAAAAATAGGGATGACTCCCTCTGTGAAAGAAAGATTATCGTAGTGAATGGGGAAAAAAGGATGTATGTCAAAGAAGCTTCCTTGAAATGGGTTGAGGTCACCAGAGGAGTACCTCAGTGTTTTGCTCTGGCATCAGTAACCTTCTTCATATGCTTAAAGGACTTGCCAGAAGGATGGACTCCGACCTAAATATTTTTTCAGATGACGCAAAAGTAATAAGGAAAGTGAAAAGTGAGGAGATATGCTGACGCATTTAACTAAATATCTTTAATGTTTCTCAAGATGTCGCCGCAGAAAGTTGAAGTGTTGAGAGAGTGAACGAGGGCGAACGTCATGCCTTTCTATAAGAAAAGAGACGGAGAGGTTGCGTTAAATTGGACCGGTCTACCTGACGAGTATGGTCTATAATGTACGGAAAAAGGTAATCAGAGATCAGATGGAGGACCTTCTGAAGAGGAGAAACAACGACCTAAGTGAGAAACAACACGGTTTCAGGGAAAGGAGTTCATATATAGTGAACCTCTTTAACTTCTATAAGAGATTGAGCTCCCATTTAAACAAATGAAAATGTTATATGGATCGTGTATATCTTAACTATCAGAAGGTATGTTACTCTAGACCATATTGGAGGGTATTAAAGAAGTTGGATTTCCAAGGAAGAATAGAGTGGTGATTCTTTTGACGGATAGATTATCTTTGTGAAAGTTTACAAGAACACTCCCAAATGAAGCCTTCTGGAAATGGATTAATGTCACCAGTGGCGTACAGCAGGGCTTTGTTCAAGGACTATTATTCCTGATGTATGTGAATGATCTGCTAGAAGAATTAGGCTCCTTCCTGAATATTTTTGCAGATGATGCCCAGTTCATGAGGAGAGTAAAAAGCGGGAGAATGCTTCAGTTAGAGGGGGACCTAGAAAAACTTCAAAGATGACCAACTTCAGTGTAAACAAAGCTCAACCCGAGTAAACGTAAAGTAATGAGGATAGAGCAAAGCAACAGAGAATCTCGCTCGATATGAATATCTTCTAGCAGGAAATCTAAACCATTGCCTGAGTCCCACTTTAGGAAAATAGTAAAGAAGACAATCTGTCTTTTGTCAAATACTACAATTGCACACAGGAACATGGATCAGGAGTTATACAGCAAGCTGCTCACTTCCTACGTTATGCAAGAATTAGATTATGCTTCTCAGGTTCGGCTAAAGAAACAAAAAAGGAATAATGGAGAAGGTCCAGAAGACGGTAACATATGTGGTAATAGAAATGAGAGGTGAACGAGAGGGATAGTGAACTGATCACATCTTAAGATTATAAAACAACTTGGTGACGCAGACAGAAAACAGTTCTTCGGAGGACCCGAGAATGTTACGAACAGAAACCACAAGATGAAATTCAGCAAGAAACTTATAAGAAAAGGATGTGAAAAAATACTTTCATACTATAAGAGTGATGTGTGAACAGGACTTATTGATCGACGAAATTAACGCGGAGGGAAAGTAGAAGTGTATACGTTGTCTGGTGGCAGACAGAGGTGATATGATGGGGTTCCCACAGGTATAGACCTATCTCCCTGTATAGTACAAACAGTTAATAACACACACAGACACACACACACACACACACACACACACACACACACACACAAATGTTAAAGGAGCAGAGGTGAGACATGACCTAAAGACGAGATATAATCGTGGAAAATACGCAAACCTCAATTTCTATGATAATGTATATTGAGATATGGAGTTCAGGAGCTACGAATTATGGCTTTGTGGTGAGCGGTTCTGTGAAATTTACAGTGAAGGAGCAGGAACATGGGTACATTTAACCTCAAATACAGAGGGAACGGTACGAAAGAGGAGAGAATAGTTTAATAAAAGATGTCAAAAAGGATTGGAACTTCGAGATGTCCGGTGACAGAAATATAGACGACACTCCAGCCAGCCAGCATTACCAAGATATATAGAGAGCAAGAGGAACGAGGAAACTTTTAAAAGAATAGTAGGGATAAGGCAGAAGTTCTGAAACTTTTCCATAGATTCATCACGTCTGTTGTCAGTTAAAGAGCAGCTAATTAGGTGAAAGGATTCAGAGGGAAGAATTGTTAAGGATGACGCAAGGACGTGTGAGGAAGTAAATAACAAGCTCAAAAGTATTTTAACTGTGGACGACACAGTAGGGTGGGATGGGGAGGAGATTTTAGAAAACATTAAGATACCTAGAAGGGATAGTAACAGAATACTAGAAGGTCTCGACCTATACAAGGTTCATGGGGCTCATGGTTACAATAAAATTTCACCAAATGGCAGAAGATGTGCGCTGATACGCTGGATGATCCTTTGCTGCACAAGACGTCGCAGGAGAGAAACAGAGTGCCCAGGGAATGTGATAAAGTAAATGTAACACCTATCCAAAAGAAAGGAGACGTGAAGAGGCACTAAACTACAGAACAGTCTCACTGACGAGTATGGTCTGCAACATACTGTAAAAAATAATTAGAAAGCAAATGGATGACTTTCTACAAAGGAGAAATTTCTAGAGTGAGAAACAGCACGGTTTCAGGGAAAGTAGGTCATATGTAACAAAATTTCTAGATTTATACGATTGTGTGAGCTGCGTCTGAGACAAACGGGAAGGCTGGGTGAATTGTTTGTACTGGACTGGTAGGATGCATTTGATACTGTGTCGTACGGGAGGCTGACTGAGAAGGTGGAATACCAGGCAGGAGTACATAGGAAGCTCCTTTATAATGACAGAAGATTATCTCATCGGAACGAAATAGGGGACGCATGTTAGAGGGGCTTTCTCCAAATCTGTGGAGTGCAGCAGGGTTCTGTTCTGGGGCCTTTACTCATCTTGCTCTTGATGACTTGCTTGAAGGAATGGATTTCTACCCGAATATGTTTGCAGATAATGTAAAATTCACAAGGGAGGTGAAAAGCGATGAAGATTGCATCTGCTTACAAAGGGACCCAAACAAACTCCAAAGTTTGTCTCTGATACATGGCTGATGAAATTCAACCCAACCAAACGAAAAGTAATGAAGTTAGGACAATGAAAGACGGCCTCACTATGACTATTATCAAGCAGGAAATAAGCTTCAGGATTCTGTCCCATACTAGGAGAATATCTGAGGAGACAAACCAACTGCTGGAAATAATCAGAATAGCTTTCAAATATACTGATAAGGAAATATTTAGCGCTGTTCATAACCTACATAAGGCCAAAACTAGAAACTGCTTACAATGTTTGGTCACCGCACCTGAAAA
Source organism: Panulirus ornatus (assembly GCF_036320965.1). NCBI lineage: Eukaryota > Metazoa > Arthropoda > Malacostraca > Decapoda > Palinuridae > Panulirus > Panulirus ornatus. The sequence goes on along the minus strand of NC_092227.1, from coordinate 37,943,142 downwards.
AACTCAAAGAGTTACTGGAGGAGGTCTAGAGGAGGGCAACAAAAATGGTTTCAAAACTAAGACAGCTAAGTTACAGAGAAAGGCTGGAACTTTAAATTTGCCCACCTTAGAAGTGACTTGAGTGAGGGATGACCCGCTCAAAACCTCTAAGTTTTTTAGAACACCGATTACTTAAACAGCGACGCAGAGATAAAGCAGCCAATGGTATTCCATATGTCCAAGTAAGATGCTTGTTTAAAAACATGTAAAGAAGGACTTTTGCAGCATGAAAGTGATTAATAGATGGGGTGCACACAGCATGCGTAAATCTAAGAAATTATATAACTGCAAAGAATCTTCAACAAATGAGACCCTACGAGAGTAAACTCCCTACCCATACAATACAAACAGGTGATTACAACACACACACACCACTGTGTCCTCTGTGGTGTAGAGGGTAGCGTTAATGGCAGATGAGTCAGCACAGCCCAGCCCAGAGTCAGACCCACATGTGTTCGAATATTGGGTATGACAGCAGGGGTACACGCATACTAGATGTTCATCTCCTCAGGGCTGGTCGATAAATGGGCACCTGTCCTAGTCGAGTGTGTGTGTGTGTGTGTGTGTGTGTGTGTGTGTCTGTGTTTGCGATTACCATTTGTGATTACTATTTGCATGTTATAGGGAGAGAGTTTTACATTCGTATTTCTCCGTCTCTTAACTTTTTCTTTATATATCATGTATTCATTCCTATTGTTACGAACGTGTGTGCGTGTGCCCACATGTTCGTGTATATAACGTGTGTGTGTCCTTGTGTATGGTGGTGTAATCCTGTTTTGAAGCCAGATGGTGATCTGTCCTTGAGCACCCGGACCCTTATCAGAGGCGCGAGATTAAGTTGTCAATCAGCTACGGGGTATGTCACCATCGTACGGGACATGTCATCGCTGCTGTCGTAAACAAGAGGAAGACGACAAAGGAGGTTGAACTACGCAAAATGTGCGATGGACTTTAGGATCCTCCAACCAATCAGAATTGGATCTTAGTCCCATAGCCAATCAAGGGTAACGTTATAGCAACAGGGCGGACGCTCGTCTTTACTTGTGATAGATACCCCTGACACTCGCTGAGACTTGATTTTCTCTCTCTCTAGCCCAGTGAGGTAAGTGGTGTCCACCCTGCGGTAAGCCCGTTACCCAAGTGAAGTGCGCGATACAGACCCTACATTGTTTTGCTTCTGTCATAATTGAGTATCATAGAATTGTAATATGTTATAGAAGGGTCTAGCTAAGTGTAATGTTATCGAACAAATTGTCATAAAGGAAAGAGGTCTCCTCGTTTGAAATCTTACCTGGAATGTTAAACTCATATTCAATGTAAACTCATGTTCAATGTTAAATTCATGTTCAATGTTAAACTTATGTTCAGCGTTAACGTAAATGAGTTGTGCCTTTAGTGTGTTTATCTTTATACACTTCAATTCCTTTCATTATAAGTAGTTGCAATGCTGGTCTCTGATTCAATCCCATAACTTTCAGATAGTGTTATCCTGTGTTGTAAAACATAACAAATCCAACGTCCTTGCAAAACAAGGATCAGTATAGTATTTGTAACATATATATGTTACTGACGACCTTGCCCGAATTAGTATTGAGTTCGTAACATATAAATTGGCGACCTTGCCAGAATATTTCTTGCCTTAACGGAATCTCCTTTGATTCGTTAATCATGCCGTTGACCAGCGACGCTGAAGTTGACCAGTTCTGTCGATCTGAGCCCTCTCCCGAGGACATTAAATCTTTAACAAAGCATGAGTTGAGGCTTGTTGCGGATAGGATAAAATTGATTTATGGCAGGAGAACTAGTAGAGTTGGAGACTTTAGTAATAATAAATCTCGAACTTGACGCGGAGAGACGTTCAAAGGGCCTTGGCGGCAGAGGGAGGACCAAAGGTCATGTAATCCCACTTGAATCTGCTACCTTGCCGGTAACTCATAGAAGTCAGGGGAAATACTCCAACATAGTTAAGAGTTGTTTTTACTGTGGTAAGGCTGGGCACCAGGTGAAGGATTGCTGGGCTCGAGAGAAGGAATCCAGAGACTTTACCAAGAGTAGACCGGTGAGTCTCTTCTCAACTTTAGGGCCACTTAGTAAAGTAGGTGAGGCTATCCCTGCTCTTAGGAAGGTTAGGGGTTGCGAGAGTGTTAATCAATCTGTAGTTAAGGGCTGTGTTAGTAGATGTGGTGTACTACGAAAAGTGACCGTATTACGGGGTTCTGGTGCGCTGCAGTCCCTGATGTTGGATGGCTTGGTGCCGCGAGGAGAGTTTGGAGACCGAGTCTTGCTAGATGGACTGTCGGGTCCCGAGGAAGCTCCACTAGTCGATGTGAGGGTAGAAACAGATCTCGTCACGGGCCATGCTCTTGTAGGGGTTGTAGATAAGTTGCCTGTCTCAGGCGTGGACTTTGTGTTAGGCAATGACCTAGCGGGTGGGAAGATGAACCCAGTGCCGGTGTTACCTACGGGACCAGTGGAGTCCACAGAGGCAGCGCAGCTTGAGGAAGAGGTACCAGAGGCAGTTCCCGAGTACGGAAGTGCCAGGTCCATGACAGCTGGGACGGCAGGCCGTGTACCTGAGGACATGGCCGTTGAAACGCAGGAAGTGAAGATTCTCCCCGCGAGTGAGACCAGCGAGAGGAAGCTGAGTGATACCCTCTCCCTTAGTGTAGACCCCGTTGAGACGGAGGATTTGAAGACTCTTCTTGAGAGTGAGACCAGCGAGAGGAAGCTGTGTGATACCCTTTCCCATGGTGTAGACCCCGTTGAAACGGAGAATTTGAAGACTTCCTGAGAGTGAGACCGGCGAGAGGAAGCTGTGTGATACCCTCTTCCCTGGTGTAGCCTACGTAGAGACGGAGGATCTGCAGACTTCCTGAGAGTGAGACCAGCGAGAGGAAGCTGTGTGATACCCTCTCCCCTGGTGTAGACTCCGTTGAGATGGAGGACTTGAAGACTCTCCCTGCGAGTGAAACCAGCGAGAGGAAGCTGTGTGATACGTGATACCCTCTCCACTGGTGTAGACCCCGTTGAGAGGGAAAACTTGAAGACTCTCCCTGAGAGTGAAATTAGTGAGAAGCTGTGTGATACCCTCTCTCCTGGTGTAGACTCCGTGGAGACGGAGGAACTGAGGACGCCTTCCGAGGATGAAATTAGTGAGGAGAAGCTGTGTGATACCTCCTGTGCTGGTTTCGTGTCCGTACGAGAATCAGTGAGTAAGACAGGATTTGTCTCGTGCCCATTCAAGAGAGACTCAGGAACGGAGGACGAGATGGCCTGACAGACGGTCTCGATTGAGAAGCTTCGAGACGAGCGACGAGGTGTTTAGGCGCAGAGGTCGGAGATTATGTCACGTCAACATGCTTAAACCATATTTCAGTCGTGATTCTCCCCCTTTGGAACCGACGGTGCTAGTCTGTATCATCCAACCTCCAGCGGTAGCCGTATGTGACGAAGTCGACGACGCTGCGAGTGCCTCGGAGACCTGGGAACCGGACGGAGGCGCGAACGGGAAGTGGGAGGCGAAACTTTCGCAGTTGACGGAGGAACAACGTGTGCAGATGTCCACCTTGCTGTCAAAACACTCAGAGGTTTTCCGAAACACACCTGGACAGACCTCGCTCACAAGCCATGATGTGGACGTGGGAGAAGCCCGACCCGTTAAATTGGCCCCGTACCGGGTGAGCCCACAACGAGCGGCCATCCTTCGCACTGAGCTGAACTATATGCTTGAGCACGACCTGATTGAGCTATGTCAGTCAGAGTGGAGCTCCCCTGTTACTCTCGTATCCAAGCCCGATGGGACTTATTGGTTCTGTATTGACTACCGCCGGGTTAATGAGGTGACAAGAACTGACAGTCACCCCCTGCCGCGAGTGGAAGACTGCATAGATCGCGTCAGCAATGCTCGCTTCCTGTCAAAATTAGACCTCTGAAAAGGGTGCTGGCAGATTAGATTGACGGAGAGAGCACAAGACATCAGCACCTTTGTAGTGCTGGGACAAACTTATAAGTGTAAAGTGATGCCTTTTGGCATGAAGAATGCCCCTGCTACATTTCAACGACTTATGGACATCCTCATCAGAGACCTGCCTGGTTGTGTCGTCTACCTGGATAATATTGTGATATACAGTCAGAGTTGGGACGAACATCAACAGAGACTTGGCAACGTTCTGATGGTCTTGAATGAGGCTAACCTTGTTCTCAATTGGGACAAATGCGAGTTTGTGAAGGCCAAGGTGCAATATTTGGGTTATGTGATCGGTCAAGGTGAGCTAGCCCCACCGACTGCAAAGGTCCAGTCTTTATCCCACATGACTGCCACCCCGATCTCGAAGAGAACTGAGTCGTTTTATGGGTATGGTCGGGTACTATCGGATTTTCATAGTAAATTTTGGAACACTCGCAACCCCTCTGACAGATTTATTGAAGAACGATGTTAGATATGTTTGGAATGAGCAGTGTGAGATAGCCTTTCATCAGTCAAAATCCATACTTTGTAATAGTCCTATCTTGCGGGCCCATGATTTTGATCAACCATTCAAGTTAGCTGTTGATGCCAGCAATGTGGGAGCCGGTGCTGTCCTCTTGCAGGAGGACGAGAACCTTGTTGGGCACCCTGTAAGTTATTTCAGTAAGAAATTCAATCAAGCTCAAAGGAATTATTCCACCATAGAGAAGGAACCTTTGTTTTTGTCATTTGTATTATAACACTTTCTGTATATTTGTGCCCTTCACCCAATCATTTCAGAGTTACTGACTACCAACCCCTTTCAAAATGTTTGCAAGTTACGGGATCGGAGTCAGAAATGAACTAGGTGGGCCTTGTTCCTTCAAGAGTATAATTCAGATATTCACCATATTGCTGGCGCACATAATGTGTTAGCTGATTGTTTATCCCGCTCTTAAGGTGAGAAGATTTCTCTTCCAGGAATTTTCTTTAAGGAGGGGAGTGTTACGAACGTGTGTGCGTGTGCCCACATGTTCGTGTATATAACGTGTGTGTGTCCTTGTGTATGGTGGTGTAATCCTGTTTTGAAGCCAGATGGTGATCTGTCCTTGAGCACCCGGACCCTTATCAGAGGCGCGAGATTAAGTTGTCAATCAGCTACGGGGTATGTCACCATCGTACGGGACATGTCATCGCTGCTGTCGTAAACAAGAGGAAGACGACAAAGGAGGTTGAACTACGCAAAATGTGCGATGGACTTTCAAGATCCTCCAACCAATCAGAATTGGATCTTAGTCCCATAGCCAATCAAGGGTAACGTTATAGCAACAGGGCGGACGCTCGTCTTTACTTGTAATAAATACCCCTGACATCCGCTGAGACTTGATTTTCTCTCTCTCTAGCCCAGTGAGGTAAGTGGTGTCCACCCTGCGGTAAGCCCGTTACCCAAGTGAAGTGCGCGATACAGACCCTACATTGTTTTGCCTCTGTCATAATTGAGTATCATAGAATTGTAATTTGTTATAGAAGGGTCTAGCTAAGTGTAATGTTATCGAACAAATTGTCATAAGGGAAAGAGGTCTCCTGGTTTGAAATCTTACCTGGAATGTTAAACTCATGTTCAATGTAAACTCGTGTTCAATGTAAACTCATGTTCAATGTAAACTCATGTTCAATGTAAACTCATGTTCAATGTTAAATTCATGTTCAATGTTAAACTTATGTTCAGTGTTAACGTAAATGAGTTGTGCCTTTAGTGTGTTTATATTTGTACACTTCAATTCCTTTCATTATAAGTAGTTGCAATGCTGGTCTTTGATTCGATCCCATAACTTTCAGATAGTGTTATCCTGTGTTGTAAAACATAACAAATCTAACGTCCTTGCAAGACAAGGATCAGTATAGTATTTGTAACATATATATGTTACTGGCTACCTTGCCAGAATAAGTATTGAGTTCGTAACACTATGCACATATGAACACACACACACACATACACACACACACACACACACACACACACACACACATACTGAAGATCTGGAGCCCCACGAGTGCAAAAGAGCCTTACGAACAATACAAATAGATGATTATAAATAGGTAATTATGTGCCCCTTTTGGCTTCCCTCCCTCACTTTGCTCCTTACCTAGCTTCCTCCACGTCTGATCTATCTTTGTGGTTGTTGATGAGTTAGCCTTCCCATTTTCTCTATCAACAGCGGTGTCCCTCAAGGTTCTGTCCTGTCCTCTACACTTCTTTTCTTCAACGATTTCCTCTCTTCCACAAATAATCCAATGCACTCAAACGCTGACAACTTAACCCTGCATTTATCCACATCCTTCAACTCTGCTCCCTCTTCTCTCACTCGATCTGCATCTCGTCTTGACACAGCTTATTCAATAAACTCAAATTTGGAGAGAATATCTCAGTGGGTAGACAAAATCTTGTTAAGTTTAATGCCTCTCTCTATCAAAAACTCCCTACAACTCTCGTCTCTCTTTTGACAGTCCTGCAATTTCACCTATTGACTCAATGACCCTACTTGGAACCCCCACATTACAGGAATAACTAAGTCTGCCTCTAAGAAGCTAGGTGTTCTGTTTAAATGTCGGAACTTCTCTTCTGAACAGTAGCTCCGTTTGTACAAGGGATTGATTCGCCTTTTTATGGAGTAGTGCTCTCACATTTGGGGTGGTTCTAGCTCTGTATGCTTACTTGACAGAGTTGAGTCGAAAGCGATCCGACTTACCAAAAGTCCCTGCTAAGTTCCTAACTTGACCCCCTTGCCCTGCG